>NC_081147.1:1871289-2081289 GCF_958295425.1 Solea solea | reverse complement strand
TGGGGAGCCAAAAATATCCTTGCGTGACCCATGTGTGGGTCCCGACCCAGTGTTTGAGACCCACAGTTTGAGTCTGCATCGTTTGAACACGGTTCTTACCTTCTCCGAAGCCGAGAGCTGTTTTCTTCCACCGTCAGACGGCGTCCTCGTAGATCCACGTTTGTCTTCACTTGTCTTCACTTTGTCTTGTGAAGACACAAATCCACGACGTCTCCGACAGGAAATGACGTTTAAACGCGTCCGCGTCGGATTAAACTCAACACCAAACACTAAACGACGCTGGTGGTCAAAGGAAATCCGAGAGAGAAGAGACGAAACAGACAATGAGATGCAGGTGTGACTCATTAGTGCAGGTGATTAAAAGAGGCGGGAAACACAGGGCAGACAGGAAGTGAAGACAGGGATGTGTCAAAATAAAACAGGAAATACGTCTCACACAATC
Source organism: Solea solea (assembly GCF_958295425.1). Classification (NCBI taxonomy): domain Eukaryota; kingdom Metazoa; phylum Chordata; class Actinopteri; order Pleuronectiformes; family Soleidae; genus Solea; species Solea solea. The sequence goes on along the minus strand of NC_081147.1, from coordinate 2,080,847 downwards.
AGTCTGTGTATAAAGTACCTTAAAGGTGATACTTTTAGAGTAAAAGTACAAATATGATACTAGAAATGACTTTGTTAGAAGTTGAAGTTACTTTTTTTTAGTAAAAGTCTTAAAGTATAAGACATTTAATGTACTTAAGTATCAAATCTTTTAAGTATTTTTAAAAAATGTCTTAAATGCACTTTAATTCATTTTAATAAAAAATGTGTATATTGTAAGATATAACTGGTCAAATAAAGTTAAATGTTTCTTTTGTTTTCAGCTTTAAGAAGTTATTCTTTCTGTGTGTGTGTGTGTGTGTGAGTGTGTGTCAACACAAGTGTTGTTGTTGTGATTTCATTGGTGAGAGAAGGACAGAACGTCTCCAAACCCGGGTCATAATGACTGAATAATACATTCCGAGTGTTAAACATGTGACAATCTGATTCAGCCGTTCATCAGCTCGGTTTCAAATGATAAATCTACAGTTTTACAGCCGGTTTTTAATGCGCACATAAAAAGACTTTTGCTTTGCTCAATGTTGGAGATTAACGCATGTTTTCAGGGATTTTTGAGGCTTTTTTTAACTTTTTTAACTTTGTTTACCGACTCTCTGACCTCTGATCAGTGGGATTAGGAATTATAAACAGATTTTGGAATTATAAATGGATGTTGGAATTATAAATGGATGTTGGAATTATCTGTGGATTTTGGAATTATCTGTGGATTTTGGAATTATAATAAATCGTTTTTGGAATTTTAAGCAGATTTTGGAATTATAAATAGTTTTTGGAATTATAAACAGATTATGGGATTATAAATAGTTTTTGGAATTATAACTGCATTTTGGAATTATAAATAGATTTTGGAATTATAAGTAGTTTTTGGAATTTTAAGTAGATTTTGGAATTATAAACAGGTTTTGGAATTATAAGTAGTTTTTGGAATTTTAAGTAGATTTTGGAATTATAAGTCAGTCAGTCATCATCTACCGCTTTATCCTCCACCAGAGGGTCGCGGTGGGTGCTGTGCCAATCTCAGCTACATCGGGCGATAGGCGGGGTACACCCTGGACAGTTCGCCAGTCCATCGCAGGGCCACACACAGATAGAGACAAACAACCATTCACTCTCACACTCACTCCTATGGTCAATTTAGAGAAGAACGGAGAGAACCCACGCACACACGGGGAGAACATGCAAACTCCATGCAGAAAGGCCCTTGTTCCAACCGGGGCTCGAACCCGGGTCTTCTCGCTGCAAGGCGAGAGTGCTAACCACTACACCACCGTGTGAATTATAAGTAGATTTTGGAATTATAATCAGGTTTTGGAATTATAAGTAGTTTTTGTAATTTTAAGTAGATTTTGGAATTATAAGTAGTTTTTGGAATTATAGGCAGATTTTGGAATTATAAGTAGTTTTTGGAATTTAAGTAGATTTTGGAATTATAAGTAGATTTTGGAATTTTAAGTAGATTTTGGAATTATAGGCAGATTTTGGAATTATAAGTAGTTTTTGGAATTATAAGTAGTTTTTGGAATTTAAGTAGATTTTGGAATTATAAGTAGTTTTTGGAATTTTAAGTAGATTTTGGAATTATAGGCAGATTTTGGAATTATAAGTAGTTTTTTGAATTATAAGTAGTTTTTGGAATTATCAGTGGATTTTGGAAATATAAATTACAGTTGGTCATTGTTTGCTTTGATTCTTGTGTCGGACGTCGAGCTCATGACTCTTCAGTGACGGCTCTCTGACCACTCAGTGTTCGCAGTCTGTTGATTTTACATAAACATGACAAAATTCATCCTGATCTGTTGAGATGTGGCTCACACGTCACACGTGAACCATTTCAGTGGCATTTAAATTGCTACTGCATGATGAAACCTGGTCTGATGGTAGCCGGTGTGATCCTGCAGCCACATACCAACTTCTGTTCAAATCCAGAGTGGGATTTCTTGAAAATGTGATCATTCCTTGCATCGTCATCAGCATAGAGTCTTACCAAAATGAAACGGGAGAACTCGGCTGATCACCGGCCCATCGCACGCTGATGAAAACATTTAGAACCTCCTTGGATGGAGATAATGAGGCTCGTCGTGAGTCTGGAGCGCCACACACACACACACATGTGTGTTTCCGTCACATGACCAGCTGTGTGAACGTATGTGTGTAACGACGTTGCCCAGTGGCTTCAGCAGAGTTTATTGATGCCGCTGACCTTCAGGCCCTGAAATGATGGCAGTCTACTCAATAATAGATTGGACTGCTTTTATGGGGGGGGGGGGGGGGGGTATGCGGTGTGTGTGTGTGTGTGAAATATAAAAGACAGTGAAGAAAGATGACACACATATACTGTATATCTCCATAAGCACTTTTCTCAGTGTTTCTAAGATGAGCTCGTGGAAATGACTTTGAATGTCTTTGTTATTCTGCAGAATGTGGAGAAGATAATATAAGAGAAGATAAGAGAAGATAATATAAGATAAGATAAGATAAGATAAGATAAGATAGTCCCACAGCGAGGGGAAAGATGGAAGACGTTAGAGAAACCCACCGTTGTCTCAGAAGGTTGTGATACCCAGAGTGTGGACTGTGGCCCCCTGGTTGGTCATGAAGGTACTGCAGGTGTAGCCATCATTGACTTGATGAGGTAGTACCATGATCTTTATTAACTAGCACTAACCAGGTGTGTTTTTTGTGCCTAAACCAAGTCGCGTTAAAGCAGAATTTCTGCAAGTCTGGACGCTTTTTTTGGCATTTGTCTCCACAGAGCTCCCCCTACAGTTTGGGAGTACATATTCTTACGACACGACCGCCAACATCTATCCATCCATCGTCTCTACATTGAGTCTACACCAACTCCATCATGATGAACATCCTTCATCTTATAGCCGTGAAGCAATTTGGGGTCCTCACAAGACCCAAGACCTCCGAGACCTCGTGATTCTGAGGACTCTGGGTCGAAGGCTTTGATGTCGCAAGGCTGGTTTTACTTTAACGAACAGTAGGGGGCAGTGGAGACAGCCCCCAATCTCCCCATGTGGAGGATAAAGCGGTAAAAGACGCTGTTAAATCAGGGTAAAGATCCAGCATGGTTCAGGTTTAATAACCAGGAAATGGTTTTCATCTCCACAAACATACCAAAACTGTTGGTTTCACAGACGATTAAGCTTTGAGATATTGTTGTTTAGTGTTTACACTCAGCGTTCGTAGCTTCCTCTGCTCCGCCTGCACGCTCCGCTCCACAAGAGCCGAACGTTATTGCACTAAATATTTCATTTGTCTCCTGGTCTGTCTCTCACTTACTCTGGAGTTTCATCTCCGCTCACTCTCGGCTGCTAAACTCCTCCTCAGCTGCTCTGCAGTGAAGCCGTGACTCACTGGAGATCTCACGTGACTAATACGGGCTAATAAAGCGCTTTAATGGAGATTCAGGAGAAGCTCCGCAGAGCTCTGGATGTCCGGCGTGGCTCTGCCGTGGACAGTCAGCAACAACTGGTGTGAACAGGAATGTTCAGAGCGAGAAGGTCAGGGATGCAGGAAGGGCCGTAAAAAAGCAGCAGCAATAAAACCTTTACATTGATTCAGAAGACTTTATGGCACAGTGACAGGAGAGGCGGGACAGCTGTGCTGCATGTATGACATGTTCAAACAGCCATGTTGTGTTCCTCATGCCATGAAGGCAATAATTCAAAGAGAAGACATTTGTATTTAAAGCTGCAACAGACCAATGATTAAGACTCGGAATCCTTCAGAATTCATTTAAAATGATCCACAGGAGCCAGATTTTGGAGTTTGGTTCAGTAGATTGTTCCAGTCTGTGTTCCAGTCCATTCTGTTCGTACCCCGAGAATGGAAAGTGGACGGTTTTTTTCTGTTTCAATTAGGAATAGTACTAAAGTACCTTTCCCTTGGGGTACCAGAGTAAAATGGTACGGTACAGATAGAGCAGTGGCGGGTGCTGGTCTTTGAAACAGTTGAAGCTCATTTCACGTCATTATTTAAACATAAATTCTTACATAAATCCTGCAAAAACTAACAATTACGTTCCACCAAATCGCCCGAAACTTGGTGGGAAGATGTTATAGACCAAGACGAACCAAAAACCATCGCCTCAACTCAACAAGAAATAGGTCATTTTGAATTTTGGCGTCCATTTTGGCTCATTTATGTAAATGAGCGTGGAGCTCAAAACCACTGCAGATTGTCTGTAACACAACTACAGTAGTTATCTGAAGTTAAAATGTGTTGCCATGTGTTTCTCAGGCTGCTCATGATTAATTATACACATGCAGTGTGATACACCTGCACAGCTGTGTGTGTGTGTGTGTGTGTGTGTGTGTGCAAACTGCACATGTGCATAAAAAAAAAACATTAATAGTGCAAACATGTCTGTGATTTATCATCTCTGTGTATAATCTGCAGCAATAATAAAAAAACAAACATATAACTGGAACACCATATGGATTGTGAGCGTCTACTATGCACATGCACAGGTTCGCACAGCCGTTGCTATGATGACTCCGCCCACATTGAGGAGGTACTATACCAAAACCATGCCAAACCATGTTGTGTTGAGCCAAAATGAGCCGCGCTACAACTTTATAGGGGGAAAAAGCGCCATAAAAAACGAGTTGGAACTGTCACTTTAGGGGGCGCTAAAATCAATACACCACAAGTTACTGTAGCACACACACATACACACACATGTAAACATAGCTGTTGATGATTTCTGCTTCAAATCACTCAATAATGTGAATAAAAGGGGAAAAAAGGACCGAGCACAACCTTCAGCTGTGACTTTGATGTCAGGTCGATCTCAGCTTCTTATCGTGAACCACTTGATCTTTTGACAAAGTCGCTCTCCTGAGTGTGTGTGTGTGCGTGTAGCCTGGTTATCTGCGTGTCGTGCTGCTGCTGTGTTGCCGTTAATGCTTCGCCTTTGAGGAAACAGAGTGCTGCAGTAAGCATATCAGCAGCACGACAAGCAAACCACGCACAACGTCAAAGGCATGAAGGACGGACAGGAGCGAGAGAGGGAGTCACAGAGGTCACTGGTGTCTCTGTGTGTGTGTGTGTGTTCTTGTATTTGTTACCTCTGTAGGACCTGGCATAAACACTCACATGCATGTTAAAAGTCCGATGTTAGTCAGACTAAGTCAATAATTTGGTTTTCTTAATGTCATGTAAACACGTTAGTCAGACTAAAATGGAGCTCGTCTTAGTCGGACTAACATACCTGTGTAGTGTTCTTGTGCAGGGTGTACGAACTTTGAGCATTTAAGTGAAGACTTTGTCATAAAGCTGAAGCATGAGGTGAAACAAATAAATAATAGAAAAGCATTGTCAGATTTCTTAATGGCAACTTATCAAAGTAATTTATGAATAATAATAATAATAATAATAATAATAATAATAATAATAATAATAATAATAGGTATACATTGCTTAAATTAACTGTTGGTATGACTGCTATCATTGTTTTTAACTTAAGCACACTTAGACGTGAATTATAAATAAATCATTTTAAATTCACCTATTAACTGCATTTCAAATTCATCAACTCACGGCTTCTGCGATCTTTTACCACATCAAACATTCCTGGACAGCAGGTCTCAGCCGAACAGGAAGTGGCATCACCATATACAGGCTTTAACAGGAAGTGGTCATAATTAAAAAAAAAATTACGTTGTACAAATATTAATTGTTCGAAATGCCAGAAAAGTTACCATTTGGAAACTTAAATCAATATTACCAAATTATCTACAGAAAGAAAAATACAAAAAAAGCAATAAATGCATTCATAGTCTGATTACTGGAGCATGTATATGCTTAGTCAGACTGGAGTTGGACTTCTGCACATGCACCGTCCACTGTTTGTTTTTCTGTGACATAAAGGTCAACAGGAAACTGAGTCACTAAACTCTAGCTTATAGAGAGACGCAGCGCCACCTATGGAGGCGGAGTATATTCGGACTCTGCAAGTTGTCTGATCGTCTTAGTCAGACTATGACTCGATTAAACTGTATGTGTAGACATATTGAGTGACCTTTGTCAGGACCAGAAGTCCTCAAGGAGACCAAAACCTGGACTCAGATCTGAATTGTGGTTATGGTTCAGGTTTGTGAAGATCATCATCGCAGGTGTAACTGATCCACACTACAAACCACTGTCATGTCAGATCCAGTCACTCACTTCTCTCACTGTCGTCGCTGTCAGGCACACGCCTGGCCCGAGCTGTCACTCACGGTGACCTCTGACCTCGAATGTGTCAGCCATCATCAGCACCGCGGTCGTCGTGTCAACAAGAAACACAACAAGGCACGAGCTTTCACACCTGCTTTTATTTTCCTCCCCGCTGTCATTCGCTGAAACTCCTGTCAGCAAAGAACAGACTGGACTCTGCTGCAGAGTCTCCATTATTTATTTGTTCCATTTCCTCAGCACGTCGGCAGAGTCTCACTATTTCAATGTACTGTGTATATCCCATTAAAAATGATGTCGTTACATAAATTTAATTTATAGCCGGGACAATGTACATTATTCAGAATATTTAGAAATGTGCCAGCATTAGTCAGTTATGTGGAGAGATTATCTGAAAGTAAATGTCAGGGTAGAGATAATGAAATGACCGCGAGAGCAATAAGAGCGGGATGAATCGATCGTGAAGAGGGAAAAACTGAAATATAATGTTAATGTTAATCTTTGATCAGTCTGGTGACATTAAATGTTGAGACTGTAGACTGTAACAAACAAAGATGTGTTTGTTCTTTGCTTGCAGTTCATAAAAAAGGGCTTTTTTTTAAGGCTACGCAAACCAATATTTTTATTTTAAAGTGTTTATACACATACATATATAAGTATTGAACCCTGCTAAATGTTACACACTAGATCTTCAAGTGCATTCTAGTTTCCACAGTGTGTGGCTAATCGTTCTTGCTAGGTTTGCTAGCTACCCAGCACGCTAATTACCCCCATTTATTAAAGACATTATACAGTATTTCATACATAAAAACACGGTAGTGACATATGAGCTCATGTATGTACGATTTATTAAACTAGACATAAACTTTAAACTTGGAAATTGCGACCTCACGAATGCTTATGGTAGCAACACACAAGAAATTAGCCAAACTTTAGCCAAAATATTTAGTAAGATGTGAGCTAAACCGGGACGTCTGCTTATTGTCTCGGTATGAAGAATGAAAACTAATTGACAACCTGAACATGAGAAGTTAAAATTAGTTAAAAAACCTGGTTTTACCACTTTAGGGGTACTTTTAGTGCGCATGCGTCAACACGCGTGCAGCCTGTTGCAGTCGCTCCGTGTAACTTTCCTATTCTTTCGTATTTTATTCGTTTTTTCTCTTGTTAAACTTCTCTACTTTTAAACTATTTTATTTTATTTAAAACCCTCTATTTAATTATGCTGGTTGTTAATATTATTGCCTTTTTGCTCGCTGTGATACTGCTACAAACCGGCATCGCAGCACAACGAGTCCAAGCCGATCAGATTGTTTACTCCAGAGAACAGCTGATCGACCTGTAGCCGGCTGGCCCAGCGGACAGACCGGCAGAGGTTCCAGCGGAGCTACGGAGAAAAACGCATCGGGGACGCAGAGGAGGATTGAAACAGAAGAAAAACGACGGGTTGAGACAGCGGAGGTTAGAAAAGCGGAGATTTAAGACGTGTCTCCCCTCTCTCATCATGGGGAACGTGAGGTCCCTGGGCAACAAGATGGACGAGCTGACAGCGCTAGCCCGGAGCCAGAAGGAGTATCGGGAATGCAGCATAATGTGTTTTACAGAGACATGGCTGCACCAGGATATTCCTGATGACAACGTCTCCATCGCGGGCTTCCACACCGTACGGGCCGACAGAGACTGCGCCAAGAGCGGCAAGCGCAAAGGTGGGGGTGTCGCTGTGCTGGTAAACAACCGATGGTGCAACCCCGCTCACATCACCATCAAGGAGATCATCTGTGACCCGAACATGGAACTTTGTGCTGTTGGACTTCGACCATATTATCTGCCCAGGGAGTTTTCACAGGTAATCATGGTGGCTGTTTATGTCCCCCCCTCTGCAAACCCGACATCGGCAAATGACTCTATTCACTCTGCCATAGCCCAGCTACAGACTCAGCACCCAAGTGCATTCATTGCTATCTCGGGTGACTTTAATCATATCACCATGGACACTACACTCCCCACATTCACACAGTATGTGAGCTGTCCCACCAGAGAGGAGAGAACCATTGACTTGCTGTATGCTAATGCTAAGGAGGCATACAGCTCCTCTCCTCTCCCCCCACTTGGCAGGTCAGATCACAACCTGATTCACCTCAAACCCTGTTATGTGCCGGTGGTGAAGAGCCAGCCTGTAACCACAAAGATCGTGAGGAGATGGTCTGATGAGGCCTATGAGACACTGCGGGGATGCTTTGAAGTGACAGACTGGCAGACGCTCTGTGAGCCGCATGGAGAGGACATTGATGGGCTCACAGTGTGTGTAACGGACTATATCAACTTCTGTGTTGACACCATCGTCCCACCGGAGACTGTCCTTTGTTACCCAAATAACAAGCCGTGGGTAACAAAGGAAGTCAAAACCATCCTCAATGAGAAGAAGAGGGCTTTCACAGCTGGCAACAGGGAGGAGGTGCGAACAATCCAGAAGGAGCTGAAGGTGAAGATCAAGGAGGCCAAACAGAAGTATAGGAGGAAGCTGGAGTGGAAGCTCCAGCAGAACAACATGAGGGAGGTCTGGAGTGGAATGAGAACCATCACTGGCTTCAGACCAACCAGCAATAGAGGAGTTGGGGGCAGCATGGACTGTGCAAACGCGATGAATCTGTTTTTTAACAGATTTGACTCTGTGACCCCGGCTCATCCTCCCATGGGCTCCTCTCCTGCATGCCTGCAGTTAGCGCCCACTCCACTCTCTCTCCCTCCCCCCTCCTACAGCCACTCTTCCCCCAGTGATGGCCCCCCACACACCTCCTCCTCCCCTGGCTCCCAAAGTGACAACACTCTCCAAGACAACACCCCTACCCCTCCCCCACAGGTCACCCCCTCACTCCACATCACTGCTGACCAAATCATGAGGCAGCTGAAGAGACTCCATGCAGGCAAGTCTGCAGGACCTGATGGTGTGAGCCCCAGGGTTCTGAAAGCTTGTTCCCTCCAGCTATGTGGAGTGCTACAACACATCTTCAGCCTGAGTCTGAGTCTTCACAGGGTCCCCGTGCTGTGGAAGACGTCATGCATCGTTCCTGTGCCCAAGATACCACGCCCCAGCGGATCCAAGGACTACAGACCGGTGGCACTGACGTCACACATAATGAAGACCCTGGAGAGACTCATCCTGGATCAGCTCCGGCCCATGGTGAGACCACTGCTAGACCCCCTCCAGTTCGCCTACCAGCCCCGACTAGGAGTTGAGGATGCCATCATCTACCTGCTAGACCGTGTCTACGCTCACCTGGACAAGCCGGCGAGCACTGTAAGAGTCATGTTTTTTGACTTCTCCAGTGCATTCAACACCATCAGGCCAGCTCTACTGAGTGAGAAACTGACAGCTATGCGGGTGGAGCCCCCCCTTGTGTCCTGGATTGTGGATTACCTGACTGGCAGACCACAGTATGTGCGCCTGCAGCACTGCACATCAGACAGACTGATCAGCAACACCGGGGCACCGCAGGGGACGGTCCTCTCTCCCTTCCTCTTCACCCTGTACACCACGAACTTCAGCTGCTGCACAGAGACCTGCCATCTTCAGAAGTTTTCTGACGACTCTGCAGTAGTTGGACTTATCAGTAAGGGTGAGGAGACTGAGTACAGGGGTGTGGTGGACAACTTTGTCACGTGGTGTGAGCAGAACCATCTGCAGCTCAACGCGACAAAAACTAAAGAACTGGTGGTGGACCTGAGGAGGACCAGGGCTCCAGTGACCCCCATCTCCATCCGTGGGGTTAACGTGGACATAGTTGAGGATTACAAGTACTTAGGGGTGTACTTGGACAATAAACTGGACTGGACTAAAAACACAGACGCACTCTACAGGAAGGGTCAAAGCCGTCTCTATTTTCTGAGGCGGCTGAGGTCCTTCAACATCTGCCGGAAAATGCTGCGGATGTTTTACGAGTCTGTGGTGGCCAGTGCCATTCTCTACGCTGTGGCGTGCTGGGGCAGCAGACTGAAGGTGCGGGACGCCAACAGACTTAACAAACTCATCCGCAAAGCCAGCCATGTTGTTGGAGAGGAGATTGACTCCCTGACAGCAGTGTCAGAGAGAAGGATGTTGTCCAGGATTAGGTCCATACTGGACAACTCCCTCCATCCTCTCCATGATGTGCTGACCAGCCACAGAAGCACATTCAGCAAGAGACTTATTCTACCACGCTGCACCACAGAACGCCACAGGAAATCATTCCTGCCTGTGGCCATTAAGCTGTACAATTCCTCTGTATGATAAATAGGCTTATACTTCCTCTGTATATATTGTTAATATGGGGGGAGGGGGAGGTACAAGTTTTGAAGTATATTCTGGAAATGTTTAACTCTGTAAATTTATTCTTATTTTAATAGTATTCTCTAACTTTGTAATTTTATTCTATGTTTACTCCTACTTCTTCTTATAGTTTGTAATTTTGTAATTTCCAAAAAAAATTGCTGTTACAACATTCATTACCTTTGTACACTGGAGCGCTGTGACAAAAGAATTTCCCGCAAGGGATTAATAAAGTATTTTCTATTCTATTCTATTCTATTCTATTCTATTCTATTCTAAAATCAACATACAGGAAATTAGCCAAACATTAGCCAAAAGATCTAGTAAGATGTTAGCATAAAAAAAGGATTTCTGTGCATGAAGACTTAAAATGAATTGACGACCTGGAATAACCACTTCAGGGGGCGCTGTACTCTTTATTTTGAAGTTGCAACCTCCTAAATTCTTACATTAGCAACGCAGAAAGGAATTAGCAGAGTAAGATGTTAGCCAAGGGGGAGCGTGAAGAGTTAAAATGAGTTCAAGACCAGGTATTACCACTTTAGGGGGCGCTAAAATCAACACTCCTACTTGGAAATCGCAACCTCTCAAATGCGTATGGTAGCAACACACAGGAAATTAGCCAAACTTTAGCCAAAAGTGTAGTAACTTGTTAGCCAACATGAAAGTGACCTGGAATTACTACACTAGGGGGCGCTGAAATCAACATTCTATCTCATCACTTGGAAATTGCTACCTCACAAATGGTTTTGTAGCAACACAAGATATTAGCCAAACTTTAGCTAAAAGATCTAGTAAGATATTAGATAAAACTGGATGTCTGCTTATTGACTCAGCATGAAGAGATCAAACAACACTTCAGGGGGCGCTCTAATCAAATGTGCAACTGTTTAGCACAATTTTGATTCGCCAGAATTTAGCGTAAACGCGTGGTGAGAAGTTAGCATTTAAACAGGATCTGCTGGATCTCGTTAGTGGTGTTTTTGTCACTCAGAATGAATAAAGCTCTCGTTCTGAGCCCGTCATAAACCTTCATGTCATTCTTGTCATTTTCAGACGGCTCAGATCACTTTTAAATATCGCAGGCAGTAATAAAACAAGATGACGCGGACGCACACGAGTCATTAGATGAGGAGCTGCAGGCAACAGGCTGCTGCTGCTGCTGCTGCTGCGCCATTCCTCAGCAACTTAACCGTCTTTGTGAAGCACGAAATCAACTCACAGGTGAAGCTATTATCGACTTTCTCTGCAGAAACACGGAGGATTTGTTTCTGAAGCTCGGTTAGCAGACTCACCAGCTGCTTCTCTGTTCTACTTATTATTCTTTTAACAGCAGCTGCTGTTTTTAAACCACTATGTGCTTGTTTTACCTCCAGTTATCACCAAAAACCAACCGAGATATACTTTTATTTAGAGCGTTCTTTAACAATATATACCATAATATGAGTGAAATCAATATTTCTGTCAGGCTTGGCGACGTGTCTTATAAATAATATGTATATTTTGAGTCTATATCCAGATATAGGCGATATAAGTGGATATAAAGCTGCACACAAATAATTATGGTGTTATTTTGTGTTTTTTTTTTTATGTATAATTTACCATGTATTTTTAATCATTATATAATATTTATTGTATAATATTAAGTGTATTTATTCAATATAATAAATATCCAAAATCCCCTGCGATATAGATATAATATCCATATGTTACACAGCCCTCAATAATGTGATGGTGGAATGTGTATTATGACATAAAACTGATTATTGGTAGAACTAAGAGGTCATACAACAAATGATGTAAAGGCTTAATGGTAAAAAAATAATTGGGGTATAATCTTATGTTTTCTAGTAATTTGTCTAAATCTGGCGACCTACGTGAACTATGTTTTACAGATACTGTTTTAAAAAATGCTAAAGGTTGCACAAATGTGACTTTCACCTCTAAACTCCACACGCTCACACTTTCAGACAGGAAGCTGGATTTAAACATTAATCTCAGGGTGAAACATCAACCGAGTACATTTCTTTTAACTTGCACTTTAACCTCGGCATTTACGAAGGATTTTACATTTGTTTGTATTTTTAGTCTTGTTTTATTTTATTTTTTTCCCTCATTGTGAATTGCCACTATCATGGAGAAATCAATTATTTGAAATTGAGTTGAATATAAAATACATATGTATATATATATATGTTTTTTTGCAATATATTATTATATATTATACTTAAATGAAATCCTCCACATGTAGGAAACTCGTTAATTATACTATTTTATCCATATATCTATCTATATATGTATATCTATATCTATCTATATATATATACATATATATCAGCTCACAAAACCACACACACACACACACACACGTTATTTAAATGTAACATGGATGTTTGTTTGTTTTCCTGCATTACAGTACGAGTGTATAGACCCAGAGGTCACAACCCTGTTTGACCAGTGAGTGGAATAGGAAAGACTAATTTAACTATATTGATCTTTGTGGATGTGGGACAACACACACACACACACACACACACAGGAAAACATGGATGTTTTTATGTCACGCCTGTTTTTGTTTATGTCTGGCTCTGTGTGCGTGTGTGTATAGTATAGTAGTATAGAAGCCACGCCCCCTTCACTGTCGACCCATTTGTTTTTCATCGGCTTGTTTACAAGCAAACAAACAGAGAACAGAAACACACAAATATAAACTACACGAGTAAACATCGGGTTGTTTTTTTTGACTGGATAGATGGATCTTTACGGTGGTGCTGTGTGAATATATACTCCCAAACTGTAGGGGGAGCTCCGTAGAGAAAAAAGGGCAAGAGTTCTGCTTCAACGTGGTTCGGTTTAGGCAAAAAAAAACACCTGGTTATTGCTGGTTATTAAGATCATGGAACTACCTCATCGAGTCAACATCCTGCAGTACCTTCATGGCCAACCAGGGGGCCCCAGCCCACGCTTTGGTTATGATAACCATCTTAGATTACAGTGTCACGTCCTCCATCTTTAAATAAGCAGACGTTTGCCGTGTTTGTTTTTGCTAGAATTGTAGTGTTTCTCAGTGAAGCGGTGAGATCTTGTGTCGCCCGGTGACACTCCCGCCGTTCGTAAAGTGACTGAAAACACAAAGAAACGTCCAAGAAAAGTTTCACAACGAGTGAATTCTGATGCTGAAAAATCCCCGGTTGTTCAGCAGCTTGATGGGATAAACACCTCTGGTCTCCGCCCACTTCTGCTCTGCTGCTGCATACACACAAGTGCTCCCTCGGTCACGCCCAACACACATCCGGAACCACGACACAAACTGGGGACGGTCATCGATCGTCTGCTTGTGTTTCTCTTCTGTACGTTTGTTCAAACTTGATTTTCCACCTTTGCTCCACTTTCCCCCCGTGCGTGCGTGCGTGCGTGCGTGCGTGTGTGTGTGTGTGTGTGTGTGTGTGTGTGTGGTAACAGCCCATCACTGAGTGCTAATAGAGTGTCTGTGTAGGAGATTGAAACATCAAACGACGCCTTGGTGCATCAGGGAGAGACAGACGGACAGAGAGTGCTCTGTTTACTGGACCGTACCAATGTGAGGAAGACAGCGACTCCACGCAGCCCCATAGTGGCCACACCTGGGTACTGCAGGTGGACAGAGGGAGGACAGTTCCACCGACTCCAATAAACAACAGAGAGATTTGAGGTCAGATCTTGTCTTACCAACTCTCGCAGTTGGTCTGTTCAGCAACAAGCTCATCCGTCTCTGTCTGTGTGTGTGTGTGAGTGTGTGAGTGTGTGTCTGTAAACACACTCACACTCACACCACACAGACGGAGAACTCCAGCATCGTCTGCCTGCGATGAAATCCTACCAAGCATGGAAATGTTTGTCTTGTCTGGAATCTGCTCGAGTTACGTGGAAGAAGAAAAACACGGGATCGGAAGAACGCCGTCCAGAATATTCCTGGAATGATGTTTTCCACGGCGACCGTCTCCGTGCTGGACAACAAAACTGTACATTTACACGCGGTTATTCACCGCTCGTGTTTCTGTGATGAGGGAAGAATAAGTCACACGAGTCTGAAGTCATTAATGCAAGAATCAAGAAGAACAATATAGTAGAAGATGAAGATGATTTCCCACATATTCCACATTTAAATATGTTAAAAAAAGTATTTTTTTTAACTGGTAGAGTAAAGGTCTTAAACTTGTGGGCCGCGGGCCACATACAGCCCTCCATGCGATTTCACCACTAAACGTCAAGTTATAAGGTACGGAAGACGATTAGTCCCACATATGACCAAAATGTATTCAAATATTAAAAAAAAAGCCTGAACTCTGAGGGGAAAAAAAGTCTGAATTCTGAGGATAAAAGCCTGAATTCTGAGGATAAAAGTCTAAATTCTGATGGACAAAAAGTTTGAATTCTGAGGATAAAAGTCTGAATTCTGAGGATAAAAGCCTGAATTCTGAGGATAAAAGTCTAAATTCTGATGGACAAAAAGTCTGAATTCTGAGGATAAAAGTCTGAATTCTGAGGATAAAAGTCTAAATTCTGAGGATAAAAGTCTAAATTCTGATGGACAAAAAGTCTTAATTCTGAGGATAAAAGTCTGAATTCTGAAGGAAAAAAGTTTGAATTCTGATGGACAAAAAGTCTGAATTCTGAGGATAAATGTCTGTAATTCTGAAGAAAAAAGTCTAAATTCTGAGGGTAAAAGTCTGAATTCTGAGGGTAAAAGTCTGAATTCTGAGGATAAAAGTCTGAGTTCTGGTGGAAAAAAAGTCTGAATTCTGAGGGGAAAAGTCTGAATTCTGAGGGGAAAACTCTGTATTCTGAGGGGAAGTCTAAATTCTGAGGGTAAAAGTCTGAATTCTGAGGGGAAAAGTCTGAATTCTGAGGATAAAAGTCTCAGTTCTGGTGGAAAAAAAGTCTGAATTCTGAGGGAAAAAAGTCTGAATTCTGAGGGTAAAAGTCTGAATTCTGCGATTAAAAGTCTAAAATTTGAGTATAAACGTCTGAATTCTGAGGAAAAAAAGCCTGAATTCTGAGGAAAAAAAGCCTGAATTCTGAGGGAAAAAGTCTGAATTCTGAGGATAAAAGTCTGAATTCTGAGGATAAATGTCTGTAATTCTGAAGAAAAAAGTCTAAATTCTGAGGGTAAATGTCTGAATTCTGAGGGGAAAAGTCTGAATTCTGAGGATAAAAGTCTGAGTTCTGGTGGAAAAAAAGTCTGAATTCTGAGGATAAAAGTCTGAGTTCTGGTGGAAAAAAAGTCTGAATTCTGAGGGAAAAAAGTCTGAATTCTGAGGGTAAAAGTCTGAATTCTGCGATTAAAAGTCTAAATTTTGAGTATAAAAGTCTGAATTCTGAGGAAAAAAAGCCTGAATTCTGAGGGGAAAAGTCTGAATTCTGAGGATAAAAGTCTGAATTCTGAGGATAAAAGTCTGAATTCTGAGAAACCTGTAAACTTATCACCATCACAATTCAATAAAGTTAAATATTACTAAAGAACTTGTAACACATATATCACTTTAATACCATAAACGTCCCCATTGTGGAACAAATAAGGGATTGTCTTATCTACAAATGACTTAATGGTGTAGTACATGTGACAAACCCTCACACTCCCTGTGATAAACATGCAGCTCAGACTCTGCAGGTTGATTTACTGGTTATAATAATAACTGCTGGGCCATAACACGGTATGTTCCCCTTCGCCCGCTCGCCTCCAGCCTGTTTGTGCTGTTTGCCTGACACTTA
This sequence comes from Solea solea, assembly GCF_958295425.1. Lineage (NCBI taxonomy): Eukaryota > Metazoa > Chordata > Actinopteri > Pleuronectiformes > Soleidae > Solea > Solea solea. Next base: position 2,064,605 of record NC_081147.1, on the reverse strand, counting down.
ATCACCTGGTGGAGAAGCTCGTAAAAAAAAGGAAAAGAAAAGAAAAGAAAATTACCAACAGAACAATAGGTCAGAGTCAGGTGAGACGCACAGCTAATGCTGCAGAAACAAGCGTCCCCACTGTCTCCAGGTGCCGTTTCTGTTTAGTCCAAAAAAACACAAAGACGCAAACAGAAGCAGTTTAAAACACAAATGCAGTTTTGTGCGCACAAATGGGACAGAGGCAGTCTACAAGATACAGGTAGAAGATGATGGGATTTTTGTTGGGAGTGACCAGGACAGACTTTGAGTGACACTTCTGCTCCGGGAACGTTGCCAGACTCCAATCTGAGCCATTTATTGGCAAAAACAAGCACTTATATATTTTGGGGGGGGGGGGGGGTATAACTCAGAATGGAGTACATATTTTTTTACAACAGCACCATAAACAACCATCCGTCCATCGTCTACCACTTCATCCTCACTGACGTAAAAACTGGGATTCTGAGGACCACTGACAGACAGTAGGGGGCAGTGGAGACGACCCCCAATCTCCACACGACAAGACATTATTTTCTCACTCTCACTCATCTCTTACCGCTTTATCGTCCACATGAGGGTCAGGGACGCCCAGATCTGGACAGATATGGTCACAGGAGACACATTTCATTGAATTAAAATTAGTTTGAGGGCCAGAGATGATATTTTCAGAAGACACGGCGTCTGTAACCTCACTTCATGTTTAGTATAACGAGCGCCACTGTGAAATAACCTAGATTAGAAACCAACGATGCAAAGTTCATACGGCCGGGCTGAGGTTGCAGCACGTTGTCGGGCTGTAAATCACATGACAGCTTCTCTATAATGAGAAAACTCGCAGATAAAAAGAGTCGCCGAGCAGCGAAGCTGTAGAAGCTATTTTTAAAGGATGAAAAATTCCCTGGTTTGAACTAAAAACACCACCTGGTGGAAGGAGTGCATATACAACCACTGTAAATAAACCCCGGATCACATTTCCCTCTAAATCTGTCTGATTGAAGCTTACATGTCAACAGACTTTGGCTCTGTCGCTAAACAACAAAGGTGTTTGCAGTGTAAACACACGACTGACAACGACACGGAGCTAATGCTCGTCCATGGGAAACGGCAGCGAGATGCTGACTCACAGAGTTTTGATATTATATGAGAACATGTCACATGACAGGTTTTCAGTCATGTAACATAAGAAAAATGCAGTAGAAGAAGAATCACGGAGTAATCTTACAAATGACAAAATGGCTGCTACTTTTAACCGCTAATAGCACCTTTGTGGCATTTGTCTCACAATAAATCAGTCGCACACGTAGTAATGTTTCATTTTTAACAGTACACTTGTTTCTACACTGTTTGTGTACAAAAAATACCACGTAGAGCGCTGTTCTCGTATTGCTAACAGTGGCTAACGATGGCTAACAATGGCTAGCCTGAGATTAGTTTTGAAAAATGTGAGCATGTAATGAAAGTGTGTATCTGTGTATCTGCTTAACTACGTTTGTATCTGTCTGGGATTTAAAAATCCACTGTACTCACTGTATGTGTGTGTGTGTGTGTGTGTGGCCTGGCCAGCAGCCAGTGGAAGCATGTGTCACACACTCGTTCCAAAAAGGAACGCTGGGATTAAAGTCTCACTCCGTCACCGTCGCAGCAGCCAATAAATAAATAAATAAGTGTATAATAATTATTTTACAATGTTTACACATGTAAGTATCAAAGTCATGCTGTAATACAGTATAATCTGGTAACTCAATGTCTATTCTAGGAGGATAGTAAATAATAAAGGATTATTTTATCTAAAAAATGACTCTAAATGCTGTAGTACATACTCCAGGCCTGTATGTGGAGCTGTAACACTGCGACAGAAATACAAAATCATTAAGAAGTTGTGGAACGAGTACATAAAGCATCAGTAAAACAAGTATATATATATTATAAAAATAAGAAAAAGATCACGACAAAGATAGCTACAGCAAATTAAGTAGCATGGGTTGTTTACACAAAAACAAAAGGCTAGCATTTGAAAATCATTTCATTCTGGAACCAGTTTTACCTTTTCCAGATTCAGTTAAATTCAGGCCTTAAGTGTTTCTGCCGAGTCAGTCTCTGTCTGGGATGACGTGGCAGTTATATGTGACGCCTCCAGAATATGCTAACTCACCGTGTTTGGCATCAGTCTGCTAACTTCCTGTAAACAAGTTTAACAAGTTTAACGAGTTTGACGGAGTAAAAAAAACCATTAGAGTCGACTGTTTGTTTGTTAGCTTAAACGCACACGACCTTAAAGAAAGCTGCCAGTGGGGAAAACAAGGTTTAGCTATTTAACAAAATGCTAACAAAATATAGGAAATATTAATAAAAATATGGGCCTCTGAGGCAGTGAACAACAATCCTTCACATTCATTTTACACATCGGGAAGTTTCTCATCGTCCAGAAGTGTTTTTTTCTGCTTGTAAAGAACCTTCAACTGTTTGACGACAAAAATAAAGCGTGATTATTATTCAGTGTAGTACACTGGGCAGTCATAATAACAGCGTTTACGTGAGCCGTTCAAGGGCATCTCGGCAATATAGAGACGACGAACTAAAACAACCTTCAACTCCTAAAACTCCCGTTTACTGATAAACACAGAGCGACGCGTCCGAGACACTTCTGTGAGCAGGTCTGTGCAGCATCATCGGGGGAGTTTGTGACTCCGCTGAGGGCGTGGAGGCAAAAATAAGCAGCGCACGAGGTGGGAGGAGGCTGCGGGTGCTAAGCAGCAGCAGCAGCAGCAGCAGATCCCGAATATAGCACAAACGGAGCTAATGTGACAGTTTACTTGACCCTGAGCTTCCTAATCAGCGTCGGTCTCTCAGCACGTGTGATGTTTCCTCTTTCTTCATGGCAGCAGCGCCCTCTTGTGGACGGGAGCTTCATCTGCGCTTCGGCCTTTGTCGGCGTATCACTTAAGTTATTTAATGATTTAAAATGTACTTAAGTTTAAGAAGTAAAAGTAAAAATATAAAAAAAAAATAAAACAAAATAAAAAAAGCGAGGAGTTAGGATTGCGCCATGCTGGCTCAGTGGTAGGGCAAGTTGTCTTTCAACTGGGAGGTTGTGGGTTCAATTCCTGGCTCTGCTCATCTATGTGTCCCTGAGCAAAGACACTTAACCTCATGTTGCAGCGTGTGAATGGGTGAAAACTGAAGTGTAAGGAGTTCATCAAGACTAGAAACGCTCTATATAAATACAGACCATAATACCAACTCTTCTTCTTCTGATTTTTTTTTGGTATTAACGAGTAACAACGATAGAGGAAATGTAGTGAGCGGCAGAATTGTGCTTTTCCTTCTCGTTAAATATTTAGGTTTACGACAGAAAGTCGATAAATTTGTCGCTAAATGTTCCCACGGAAACAAACAGACATTATTTCCCTTTCTTTCCTCGCTTATTATATCTGTGCAAAACGTCTTCTTCTCTGTTTTTGGTGTAACGTCACAGCGCCGCCCACAGTCCTGGCATGAGTACTGCAGCGACGCTCAAAGACACACGTTTATGCTCTTTTAAATGAATACATGGTAGAAAAGGAACGACTAAGAACGGTAAAAAACTGAAAACTAACACGCTAAGAGCGGGGGAGTATCGCCACCTAGTGTCGCGGAGTCAGACTACACTGTGTAACTACGGCAACCAAAGCAAACCAAAGCGCTGTTATTTGATGTGATATTTGAGAGCATATATTTTTCTTTATCCAAGGTTAAGGGCTTTTTTTTAGGGTCCCGCCTTCTTCTCCTCCTCCATCGCTCCTCTTCATTCTGTAAGACAGATAGCCACTTAAATCTTTTTTATTTATTTCATCTGGAGGTGAGTCGAGCAGAACAAGGTCACGGCGAGGATTTAACTCTTTCTAGGAAAGGCAGACGGAGGTCGTGACCTGCAGTTATTGCCTTGTGAGGTCCGTTCACAGCCTCACATATCAGACGTCACGTCACGTCACGTGAGACACAATAAACCAGTTTGAAGCCGTTTTCCTGTGGAAAAACAAACAAAGCAGACATTACATTTGTCTTTTCTCTTTAGTTTTTTCTAAGCAACGTAAACGTCAAACTCACTCTCGCTGTAGATTACGCAGAGAAACTGTTTCACCAACAAAGTTCATTTAACACAAAATCCTGTTGGACCCAAATATAATTAAGTTTAATTTAATTTCAGCAACATTTTTTAATGTGTGTGAAGTTTAAACATGAATGAAGACGTCACATGACTGTGTGTGTGTGTGTGTGTGCAGGGACACAGATGGCCCTCTCTCACCCTGAGGCTGCCACACACACACACATTGGTTTCCATGTCTTCAGAGGACATTACATTTAGGCTTAAATTAATTTCCTAGAGATTTATAATCTAACCTTAACCAGAACTACTACTGTGCCTAATCCTAAATCCTGACCCTAACCTTAACCTAACATCTGACCTCAAATCCATGTGATGTGACCGTGTAACAGTCAGCCTCATCACTAAGCCTCATTAGGACCAGGTTTTGGTCTCTGTGAGGACTACTGGTCCTGACAGGGTCAGTGTTTATGACAAATGTCCTAAAGAGGTGACACATACAAGAACACACACACACACACACACTGGTTTCCATGTCTTCAGAGGACATTACATTTAGGCTTAAATTCATTTCCTAGAGATTTATAATCTAACCTTAACCAGAACTACTACTGTGCCTAATCATAAATCCTGACCCTAACCTTAACCTAACATCTGACCTCAAATCCATGTGATGTGACCGTGTAACAGTCAGCCTCATCACTAACCTTAACCAGTTCCTCAGAAATGAGGTTCTGCCTCATTAGGACCAGGTTTTGGTCTCTGTGAGGACTACTGGTCCTGACAGGGTCAGTGTTTATGGCAAATGTCCTAAAGAGGTGACACATACAAGAACACACACACACACAATTCAGGATTAAGAACAAAAATAAATAAATAAAATAAAATAAAATAAAATAAAAAAGTCAGGGTGCAGTTCTCCTGTTGTCCTCCAGGTGGCCACGAGAGCTGTCAATCTATTTTTAGCTGAACTTCAGCTGGAGGACAAGGTATTTATAGACACACACACACACACACACACACACACATCATCCTCCCACACACACTGTGATTCCAAGACTAATTTCTAAACACAACACAACACGACACACACACACACACACACAGTCAGAGGCTTTCAGACGCCTGATGGAGTTTTAATATATCGAGCTGCTGCTGACGAAAAAAGATTTTGCTGACGTGAGCAACACACACACACACACACACAGACACACACAAGGTTAATCCTACGCTTAAATAGACACGTGTGTGTTGAGTAAAAATAGAACATGAACAGGAAACATCTACAAATATATATTAATAAAATATTCTCACATACACACACACACAGACTAAGTGCCTCTGTAAAAAGCTCGTGCACCAGCTCTGTCCACTTCACGGTCCAGTGGCCACTGAAGCTGCTTAATGTTGCCTGTGGAGAGAAAACACACACACACACACACACACACACACATTGAGATTGTACAGCAGCTCCAATGCAGCAGCAGCACAAACATCAAGGTTAAAGCCAATGAATAAATCCATGCTCTATAAAGACGACCACAGCAGGTGCCACGTGTACCTAATAAAGTGGCAGGTAAGTGTATTCAAGTCGTCATAGATCAGATATTTAGAAATTAGAAAAGAAACAATGGCTCAAACGGAGATGCAGCTGGACACGGCTCACTCACACAGGAGCTGCTGGTCTTCTGCTGCCTCGTGTGGTCACTTTGTGTCATTAAGGAAAACCTAAAGGAAGGATTTCAAACATGGAAGTCACAAAATAAGACATTTGAACTCACTGATGGAGGCAGCAGTGGATTAATAACTGCTGTGTGCGGTGATGTTAAAATCACTGATTTTCTCTATGGGGTTTGGTGCAGGGGGCGTGAGCAGAGCTAACACAGTAAATACACTAGTGTTGATTTTGTCATGCGAGTCACTCGTACTTTCCGCAAGTGTACGCACGTATTTATCAACAGCGCGAGTTTTAAAAATAAACATAAACGACGCTAACGACAGACCAACAACACATCGCGGCGCCGGCGAGTGGCTGTTTGTCGTGCGGTGAACACATCTGTCAGCCAGAGGAACACGTTAATGAGGCGTTTGGGACACACGCAAACACAACTCTGTGTGTGTCTGTGTGGGGAGTATAAAAATACTGTGACAGCATTTTCATTTCTGTGGAAACGCTGCTTTACATTCACACAGCAGGTGAAGGCAGCGCTGAATCCCAAGCACAGCGCAGCATATAAATGTCTGTGTGGGTTCTTCTTTACCTCTTCAGGACATTTTTCTGGCATCAACACTGAACTCGTCCAGCCTGTAGTCCTCATGGAGACCAAACACCTGGTCCTAATGAGGAAGAACCTTGAGATTAGGAATAAGATTTGAGATTATTTTGTTGAGCAGGTCTGCATCTCCTGCATTGGCACAATTCTGGTTTCAATATGTACCGTGTTGTTCCGTCACACTCGGTGGAAACGGCCATCTTGGAATGCTAACTCGTGGAAGTTCCGACAAAAATTGGAACGTACACGAGACAAAAAGACTTAACACAGGTTTTGTTTAGTTTTATCTGAGTTTAAGGTCAATGAGTTCAACACCAGAACTTTTATCGACACTTCAAAACCTCGCGTTGCTCAGCGGCGGCAGCGTTAAATAACATAAACTTGAACAAAAACACACAGTTACAAAACAATAAGTTATCATTCGACACTTTGTGCAACAACATCAGCAGGTTAAACTGAAAAAAACGGGATAATATTTCAAATGTACAGGATTTGATTCAACTGTGAGTTCAGACAAATGCTAATACTGACAGAGGTACACACACAGGCTCACTCAAACAGTCTCCTGCTCCCTCTAGTGGACACATGTGAGTACTTCATATATAAAGTTAATGATTCGCCCTCCTTTTCAGTAAACATGGCGTACGATTTGTTCAGTTTTGGATCAAACACATAAATTCTACACGTTTTCAAACTCGTCAGACACAACATTAAAAGTAATATTTGAGTTTTTATGACGTGCAGAAAGCTTTGGTTTCAGGTTTTCCGTGAGTGAATAATAAGTAAATACTTGTGAGTGTGAATCAGCGACAGCAGCTTTAGAATCTTCATTCACTGACAGGAAGGAGAGAAAAGTGGCGTTTGAAAAGGTGAAAGCTGGTAAAATGTTCCATTTATCAAACCTCGAGGACGTTTGGTATTTAAGTATCATCTCACACACACACACACAGTGTCCTCCTGCTGCTTTGACATTCAGACGGATGCTAACGCTCAGCTCCAGCTTCCTCACTTTGCTTCACATCCACAGCAGCTAATGCTGACGCAGCGAGAACCAACAGGGTCTAAACTCAAACGCGGAAACACAAAAAAAAGGGGGATCATAGTAAAAAATAAGCGTGAAATCAAAGATTCTCCCATTTTTAATACTGTTTAAAAAGCCATCCTCGCCTTTTGTCGTCTACATTTATCACAGAGGTGATTATTTCCGTGTTACGTGTCTGCGAAGAGTCGCTAAGCGGTTCTGCGTGGGCTAACATGGCTGCGGTTCCAGGGTTACCATCTTCCTCAAGACAGCGCCAACATCTGGGCTGGAACGTGATGTGCAAAATGGAGCATGTGGCATAAGACGTAGGATTTAGGCGCAATTTTGGGATTAGCAATAGTTAGCTAGCTAAGATTTTGGAGATCCATCTGAGTGTTCGGTTTTGACTGAAAACTACCCGACTTTTTTTGTGTCCAATTAATTAAGTCGTCCGCACACGGTCCTTTCCTGTGGGCGTCAATAATAATCGGAATGTTGCGTAAAGCCTAAAAGGGCTATATTAGCTTGTTAGTTATCACACCAAAAAAGTCGTCTCAGTCAAAGATGAGTTTAACACAGCGGTGATTATTTCCGCGTTTAGCGTCCGCGAAGAATCGCTACGAGGCTATCATCTTCCTCAAGAGAGCGCCACCATCTGGGCTGGAACGTGTTGTGCTACATGGAGCATGTGGCATAAGATGTAGGACTTGGGCGCAAAGCTCCGATTTAAAAATCACTAAGATAAGAAAGCTATAGTTAGCTAGCTAAGATTCTGCCAGGATATACTGTAGATCCAACTGAGAGTCAAGTTCCGATTGAAACGCTACCCGACGTTGTGTGTTTTTGTGTCCAATTCATTAAGTCGTCCACACACATTCCTGTCCTGCTGGCGTCAATAATAATAAATCGGAATGTTGCGTAGTGCTTAAAAGGGCTAGATTAGCTTGCTAGTTAGCACACCTAGCTGTAACTAGGGTTGTGGCGAGCCCCAACTACCACAATTCGACTGATTTTGCGTTCAACCCGTGTGACTATTATTCTACTTTAAATATACTATTATCGTGGATTGCGATAATATCGGAATAAAAGTAAATTTACCTTCACTGCGACAGTGCCTAGCTGTAGCGCCGACATTTACCACCAAACATCTGGCTTGTGCAGTTTTGTGTTCTCACATCACATCGCAGGCAACTGGATTTTATTCTGACAGAAGATTAAAAAAACATTCTCTCTCCCTTTTTTATCTCTGTTTTGGTCTCCACCAAAAATCCTGGGGGAAATATCCGTCTCTTCAGCGACTCAACGCTCCGCTACCTTCGCCAATTTGTCACCAACTGCCATAGAGTAGGGCCCTTTTTTTAATATCTAAAAATTTTAATTAAATCTGTCTGCGTGAAGAAGATTGATGAGTGTTGGACCAAAACAGGAATCTTCCTCGTCCCAAAAAAACAAAACAAAACAAAAAACAGACGAGGTTTGACACGGATCACAGATCACGTCGTTTCTATAAAAAAAAAGTGAAGATAATGAAGTGGCACATTTTCCACTAATCCGTGTAAAAAAAAATAAAAAAAAGCTTTGACAATTAAGAGCGGCGTGAGGAGCTGCCACAGAGCCACCGCGACCTGCATGGACTGAGCGGTATCCATGGAAACAGGCATCATCAGGTGTCCAACGAAGCACAGAAGTGGGTCGATTCTGTCCTGTCAGTGTGTCGTCGTAACATCTGCCATGTTCGACTTTTCCCAAAAAAACCCTGACGGAGGACGAGGAGGAGGAGGGACATGATTGGGACTGTAATGAGGACAGAGAGAGAACGAGCAGCTGTGACACTTCACCTTTAAAAATAAAAAACCAGGCTGATGAGGAAACTTTCCTCCATTTCTTCTCTCCCTCCGTGTCTCCGTCTCCACTCAGGCCTGAAGACATTTCACATTAACATCACGTTACAGAGTCTGAGATGATGAGAGTACCGTGTCCCTGTCAGTGTGAGGAGGACGAGGAGGAGGAGACTTCACACACACACACACGATAACGTCCACACTACCCCACGTTCATTAAAAAAAAACAAAAAAAAACACCAGAATGTCAAAATCGTTGGATGGGATTATGAAATCTCCTGGCACTGGAGACGGGTTTAACGCAAAGACGACAGAGAAGCGACGTCTTGAAGGCGTCCACCGAAGACCAGCTGTCCTTGGAGTCGGCTGTAGCTTCCATTATAAAAAGGGACAAAAGTCCTCAGACCCCATTACTGGACAGCTGTCGCTCCTAGAAGACTCGATTGTTGATGAGGGATGGCTCGCGATTATGGAATCACTGATTTGTCATTTTGATTAAAAAAGTCAAGGTAAAAAGCGCTCAAGAGGCGTGTCTACGTGATGTACGGTCTATGGAGAAAATGCACAAATGGAAGTTAAAAAAGAAAAACTAGAAATAAAATGAGAAATTAGTCAATTAGACACGCGTGACGCCGATTATTCGACCAATTAGCCACGGCGTTAGAATAGTGCTTCGGTACGATACGTCCGTCCCCTTCTGTTGATACAAGTATTTTATCAAATCAATTAATTAGCCTATTTGATTTTTCAGCTTCTTAAATGTGAATATTTTCTGGTTTCTTTGCTCCATGTAACAAAATCATTGGATCAAAACTGGATCATTTTGGTTTGTGGACAATGTCAATGATCATTTGATTGAGAAGCCCTCATTTGATTGATCTCTTCTTGTCACATGACTTGTCTACGTCAGGTGAGGAAGAGGAGGTACATTCTCACACACACACACTCATACACACGTCTTTCTTCCGTTCAGTTGTGTCCCGTCGGGTCTTCGTGTCCAAACGTGTCTCTCTTCACGACTCAGCCTTGGAAAGTCGCTTCCCGTCACTTTGACAAAATTGTCCAGTAAAGTTTTTACAGTGCAACTTTAAACATCGTCCTTCAGCCTTTGAGACGCCGGGTTGAGTTTTCTGCTCCGTCAGCAGAGACGCGTCGTCTCGTCTCGTGCTGGTGTCCATGAGCGTTCCATGGTGATGCATCATCCTTCATATTTATTCAGGTTTTCCTTTATTTCCAGCAATAACACGTTCACTAATCTGCTGGTTTAGATTCTGTGTCCAGGGAAAATAAGAAAAACACTGTTGCTATGTTTGAAAGCTCGTCCTTTTTTTCAGATTGTTCTGCAAAGGTTTTATCGTCCGTGCTGAAACGGTAAAAACAACGTCACACACTTTCACTGTTGAGATTTTTAGATCGTCCAAACTAGAGGTCGACGGCCGATAACTGATGCAGATTTTTTTTGGCTCATATAGTTAAGCTAGGCTAATTTTCCCCCACTTTTTGATCAAATATAACGCTTTAATGATAACAAATAAAATCTATCTACAGTAACTTGTTGGTCCGTTTCTCAAATCTACAGTTCAGTGCAATTATATACAGTAAGAAATAATGTATTAACTAAATAATACATGGAAAACGTCATTAAAAATACAAAAAAATAGCTTTTTTGGGATGAAAAAATAAAGTTGTAGTGACTTAGCAACATTGATCAGGTTTCTGAGAATAAAAAAATGCATAATAGGCTGATTAATAAATCATAATTAATGATGACTTAAAATGGGGATGGGCATTTCTAGGAAAAATGCTATTATGCTATCGTAAAAGGAGTGGCTTCGAGAAGCATTCAAGAAACCTTGTAAATTTCATCAGTTCTACAAACACACATGAAGTCCATTTGCACCCCACAAATAACAGTGGGTTATCATTGGAGTATTAAGATTAGCTGTTATGAGTTGACAACCCTAATTTAAAAAAAGAATTGCAAATATCGGCCCCAATAATCAGCCCAACAGTCGACCTCTAGTCCAAACCGCACATGCAAAACTGCGCAATGAACATGGAAAACTTGGGGAAAAGTAAAAGCGATCTTAATCTTAGGGTGGGAGCAGGAAAAGGCACGGAGAGAAAAAACTTCCAGTTGTAAAAATCAAAAAGAAGATTTGGCCTTTTAGATAAAATCTAAACAAGTAAAAAAAAGCTATACAGGCTTTGAGTTCGAGAAGCAGCGTCGACACCTGACCCTTACTTCCTTCTTTACTTCCTTCTTTTCAGGAAGTAGCGTCACAGCCGGCGGCTCACATCCTCAGCGGCGATACTATGAGGTAGTTGGAGGGCACGTAGCCTCTCTGCCCGCCCCTCACCTCCACCAGGCTCCACTCGGCGTTCCCTCGCTTGTCGTGATGCTCCAGGACGCGGACCGGCTCGCCGGCCCGGATGGACACCTCGTGGTTCCCTCTGGCCGAGAAGTCGTAGGCTGCCAACACCTGGAAGAGACGGAAAACTGAGTCAAAAACGACAAAAACACAAACAGCCATGGCAGAAAAACAGGAAGCTATCCAAATACTGGGTCGAGGACCAACAGGTGGGTCGCAGGAGATTTCAGATTGATTAACCCTCTTCTGACAGTCATTTATTTAGATTTTATGGCTGTAGAATTGTCCAAAAAAATGTCAATAATTGAGTTCTTCTGCCCCTTTTTTCCTCAGATAACGTTCACGTTTCGATATCTGGCAGTTATTCAACCGTTTAGGAATCACGGTTCAGAGAAGCTGAAGTCACAAACGTGTGACCCGCTGGTGAATGTCGTCTTTTTCCTACTTTCATTCATTTTAATTTCATTGATGCAACAAACTCTGTTTTGTATACGTATTACATCTATATATAAACCTTTATACCTGATGTAATCTTCATTTTTATGGTTTTGTGGCTCCAGATGACATTTATTTGGGTGGAGAAGGGACAAAAATGGAGTTACGTTAATGAGAATCACTGATTTTTGGACACTTCTACAGCCTTAAAATCAAAATAAATCCAGGCGGCCTGATTATCACGACGTTCCTGAGAGGGTTAAAGTTGTGAGAACCAGGAAAAAGGTGAATTTTCCACCATGGTGGACAATAAAGTTCTATTCTACTCTATTGTGAGTCTTTTTTCATGACCTGATTTTCTGCAGCGATCAGTGGGGACATGGTTCCTCAGACTAAGGGTCTGGAGGAGGAGGAGGAGGAGGAGGAGGTGAGAGGAACCTCCTCTGTAAGGTCACTGGAGCAATCATTCACTTTAACAGGCACCGAGGAGACAAGTCTCTCTAACACACTCACGACGGCCGACGCAATCCTGCTTCCCATCCACTCCACTGAATCCCCTTCTCTCTCTCTCTCTCATGTACACACTCCCCCATTAACCATCATGGATTTCCCAGCCATGACACTCTACTCGCTGTAAATCACACACACACGCACACACACACTTTATCTGATCCTGCAGCACTGCCTCGCATAAATTACCTCTCAACCTTTCGGACAGTAACCCACTTAACAAGGTTAAACTGCTAATTATGGACCTTTACATTAACACACACACACTTACATTAGCATGGCAACACTGTACTCTCTCTCTCAAACCCTTTATCTCACCGTAACTACAGTCAATTCCTGCCTAATTGACCATAATCTGGTCTTAATCTGAACCTTAACCAACACCGCATCTCACGACTGACGATCACTGATCCAGACAAGGACAGTAAATACATAAACACACCTTTATTCTCGTCCCCTCTCCAAAAAAGGTTGGTGGTTCGACCTCCAGCTTCTCTAATTTACATGCTGATGTGTCTTCATGTAAAACACCAATGTGAATTTATAGCTTTACTTAAAGAAATATTTGGTAGAAAATGCCACAAACGTAATATTCAGGAGTAAAATGTATACTCAGACGTGTTTGTTTAACGCCGCCACCTGCTGGTAGCACATTGTTATGTCATGTTATAAGTAAGTAAGTCAAATTCACAGACATAAAATCAAAGTGTGTCACGATAACAACAACAACAACAACAACAACAACAACAACAACCAAAGAACAGATCTCAATACGAGACGATTGATTATTTGTTTTTTTTAACACTATTGAAGACATGTTGACAAATACATGCATGGCCAGTTTATCCGCATTAAAGCAGGTGATCGATGAACAAAGGGAATTCAATCCAAGACTGAGGTCACACCCGGTGGAGTGATTAGTCACTACAGTGAGTGACAAAGTGAGTATTTGTACCTCTACTGTTTTACATTTGTGTTCATTTATTCCATTTAATCAAGCTAAGGCCATAGTCTGACTAAGACGGGCATCGATTTATTGCAGCTTAGACGTCGTCTCCTTCTACTTCCAGGTCAAAGACTGGGGAGTGCGCAGAAGTCCAACTCCAGTCCGACTAAGCGTATACAAGCAGGATTAATCGGACTATGAGTCACATCATCCAGGTATGTTAGTCTGACTAAGACTAGCTCAATTTGTGTTTACATGACATGAGGAAAACTGATTTATTGTCTTAGTAAAGAAAAGTCACTCAATCACCTGGAAGCACGGCTGGCTCCTGACCGTCAGTGGCCGGCTCTCTGGAGTGTACGAGTGTCTTCTGACTCCCATCATGCTCTCTGGCAGGGTCAGGTGTGGCGAAGGGGGCGGGTCCTCTGATGGCTGATGGTAGCGAACGAGCTTCGAGGCAGGAACGTAGCCTCGTCTGCCTGCGGGAAGTGGAAATAGTATTGTAATGTTATTCATACGTGTCAGTAAACGACACTTTCTGAAGGATATGAAGGACATTTACGTGTTAGAAGGAATGAAATTGACCATAAACATGGTCAAACTCTGATATAACACAAATAATTAGGCTTCAGTGACTTTTTAAAAGTAATTATGTCGATTTCATGTATTTTCTATCCATATATATGTAATATTTAATATTTTGTGTATTTCACAAATGTATTCGAAATAATAAATAATAATAAATATATGACGATATTGAAAAAAACTAACATCATCTTATGTCACAATATAGATGTAATATGGATACATTTCCCCGCCTACATTAAGTTAAGTTACTAGTTATTCAACATTTAAAACACTAATTCATGAGTCAATCTGGTGGAACCTGTAATCCAATGATTCATCCGTGTGAGCAGTGCAGAGTCATTACAGAGATCAGCCACAAGATGGTGTCAATGAGCTGCCTGCAGCGGCCTCACACTACCGTGTTGTGTTCTTTTTCTGTTGTTAAATGTGAATATTTTCTGGTTTCTCAACTAAAAAAGAAATCATTACAACTGAATGAATTTGTTTTTTGTGGAGAAAATGAGACGTTTGGGAAAAACAGATCAGTTTCACGTCTATTTTTGAGTCGTTTCTCTTTTACCTCCGGCATCGACGAGCCACCTCCTCTTGTCTCCTCGACTGTCCATCTCACTGACGATGGCCACCAGCTCCCCTTTGACCAGGTTCAGGTCCAGGTCTCGGCTTCCCACCACCGCACCGACCACCTGGTAGATCTTTCCAGAGCCGTGTTTGTGCATGAGCTGCTGCAGACGCTGCTGGGACGACGGACTCAGAGGCTGGAGAGAGGCGGAGGAGAACATGGGATCTTAATCTGCTTTTTTAATCTGCTTTTCTTTTGTTTAAATACCTTGCATTCATTTAATTTGGACATATTTTCTAATTTATTATGGTCTGAGCCCTATTATAACTCAATTAATCCCATTTTAAGGGGCCTAATCCTGCTTAAAACCTATCTTAAATTTGCACAAGCATAATTTTTTAGTGGTTTGGTGATTGTGGGAGGGGCTCTTCATATCTTCTTATTCATTTTTACCATGTGAATCTTCATAATAAGCCTCTTTTTTAAACATTTGTACAGACTGGAATCTTCAATTTACATTTCTCAGAATTGTGTCACGGTGTTGTTTTTACATAAACGTGCCTGTACAGCAGCAGCAGCACGTTCAACCTGCCGTTGTGTTTGAAAAGTGCCTCATAAATAAAGTTGAACACATTCAAATCCTATGTAAGTGTGATATAAATATAGAAGATTATATACTAATATATAACCAAAACAAAACCTTTCACTAAAGTCCGACCTCTGACCTGAAATGACATCATTTAATTGTCGCTGAGCATCAGGAAATAAGGAGGAGTTACTATCATTTTCTTTTGTGCCGAGTCATAGAAACTCACTGGAAAACAATTAATGTCTCTGACAGGTGCTGGAAAAAATGTACAGGGTTTCCTCGTTACTGAAAATGTCAGCGCTTTTCTCGAAAAGATTAAGAAAAGTTGCAGAACAAGTCGAGCAGCTGCCGCGTCACGACACGGAAACTTTGACAGCAGCTTATGAAGACGTGAAGTGTGTTTGTATGAAGTGCTGACACGTCGGCATTCTGGGAAATAAATGTATGCTCTTATCTGGCTTATTCCTGCGGGGGTTGTTTTTGCAGTTTGAAGAGTTTAACATTAATAATGATATTTTTACACACACACACACACACACGTGTGTTACCCCTCTGTGTGAATGTAACACAACAGTTTGATCTAAACTCAAACCTGGACGGCCGGCACGTTGAGTGTGTCCTGCACACTTCGACCAAGAGTGTCCAGCCTCCTCGCGCCTTCCAACACCGCGGTCTCCGCCCACTCCCAGAATGCACCGGGGCTGAGAGAGCTGTGAGGCAGCTAGAAAAAAAAATAAAAAAAATCAAAAAGAAGCAAATCCTGGAATCCCAGAGACTCGGTGAATATATACACTCTGATCAGATTAGATTGGATTAGATTATTTACCTGTTGTGCAAAGCTCTGGAAGAGTTGCTCCATGTCGGACGTGAGGTCTTTGTGAAGACAACTGAACGTCCCCAACATTCTCCAGATCATCTGCAGAGCTACACCGTTAAACCGAGGAAGTTCATTGAGGAGCAACGTGTTGATTGTCCTGAGAGAAGAAGAAACGGATGAAGAAGAAGAAGAAGAAGAAAACAGAGGAGGAGGACCTTAAAAACATTCATGTGAACGGACAGAAGCAGATAGTTTCCTGCATTTGCTTCCTGATTGGTCACAACTCGACCTTCAGCTGTAAACCAGTGTTAACATTTAATTTAAAATAACAATAAAAACACATCTTTTTGTTCATTTTAGCACAAATGTTCCCGCTAGGTTATTATAACATTATGTTATACTTTTTGTAACTTCTGCAAGAACATCTCAGGCATCGTTGGCTGAAAATAGTTGAGCTGGATTATTGAAAACTGGGCATAGAGTAAATACAAATAAGGTTTTTCTTCTTATTATTTTAATTTAAGCTTCAGCTTAATATGAGAAACCGCTGCTTTCATGATTCAGCATTACTGCTGTGGTCAGTTTTCAGGTGTGTCAGAGGTTAAATGCACACGTGGACAGAGATATGACTGTAATTATATCTTAAGTTCAGGTTCTTAGTCTCTCTGTCTCAACCACGAGCTCAGTCTGTCATTTTTTAAATAACTACCTGTACGTGTTGGCCACGGCCTGCTCCTCGTAGCTCAGGTTAGATTTGGACTCGAGGACTTCATAGTCCAGCAGCTTGTCCAGCCTCTTCCTGATCAGGTTCCTCGGGCCCACCAGGAGGTCGCGGAGGTCACACAGGGGCTTGTGGATCAACGTCCTCATCCTCTTCTCCTGTTGAAGAAGAAAAGAAGAAACTGGTGAATGGAAGGAATGATTACAGTCACCGAAGTGATTCCACTCATTTCAGATCAGGGACAGAATCCAACGCTAACTGGCTGCAATATCTTGTTTCTTTGTCATGCTTTTATTGTGAATTGAATGCTTTTATTTTATTGTGTGAGCGTCCGTTACTGTTGTTCAGAAGCTTTTCCTGCCAAAAAGAAGGCGTAAACAAACTGAGTCACATGACATGACACAACACATAATAAACACAACAGCAAAGGATAAACAAGTATATATGTACTTAAATGAATGGCTATAGGTGTCAAACTCGGCGACCCAACACTTAATATCGTGTTTTTATGAGAACATAAGATTGTTTAGTTGTTTATTTTGTCTGTTTTTCTTATTAATAGATTAATTTTGCATTATAAATATGTTTTTTTTATTGTGTACAAACACTTTTACTTTGAAATTGTGTGAAATATCAACCAGAATGTCTCTAGACCCGCCCCCTTTTGACCAGAATAGATGTTCATAGGCGCTCACGTCATGTTTGACACCCTTATGTTGCATATGTGCTTTATTTTGATGTTTTTACAACTAGATTTCCTTCATTCTTGGACATTTCAGTCAGGAAAACATTATCTCAGCATGACGACAAAACTGTAAAATGTTTATCATTTGCTGCTTTTGTTTCATTACAGTTTGACTTTGGATAAAAATATGAGGAAAACGCTCACAAAAGTCGGAAGTATCCACTGTCTCAGTGCTGTCGTGATCTCCTTGTAGCAAATGGGCGCTTTCTCTCCGTCCATATCAAAGTCAAACTCCTCTGTTTTGCAGGTCAGGAACGCCTGCAGATGAAAACAGAGGAAGGAACTTCAACAAAAAAAAACACGAATGAATAATGAGCCACTGAATTTATGTGTTTCTCTCTGTGCACGGAAAAAACAACGAGGAAAGGAAGTTTCCACACAGTGGAAGAACAAACTGATGTGTTTAACCTCCAGGACAAGTTTAAACAGCGTGAGTCAGAAACACGAGAAATGTTCAAAAATAAATATACATTCCAAGTTTTCTGTGAGTCACAAGTGACCGGGAAAAAACACAACGATACAGAGCCAGTCAGATATAAAACAGACTTTAAAGGTACAGAATACATTCATGTTGTATTAAAAAAGAACAAGAAAAGAAAGTGGATGAAGAGTTTAGTTACACTACAGGTGCGTGTGTCATATTTTTTATTTAATTCAGAGCACAACACGCACCTCGTGCGTCCTCAGCTCACCTGTAGGTGGTGCAGGTATGTCTCAACGTTGTCCAGGAGCTGCAGGATGCCGTGTTCCAGAACGTAGAATAAGCCCTCGAGCGCGTCAAACTCCTCATCGACCAGCTACGACACAAAGCACAGAGTGTTTCCTTTATTATTTATCTTCATAATAAAAAGAGGTTTTATTATTTCTTCTTTATTGGTGCAGAATATGCAAATGTCGTCTTTTGAAATTGCCTGAAACAGCAGATACGGACAAGCAAAGGCAGCACGTTTAATCCCAATCGGCTCACTAGTAAATCATCAACTCGTGTGTTTGCAGGTGCAGTGAAGTGAAGGTGCGGACTGGGAGCTTATTTATGACTCTCAGGAGTTACAAGTGCACTGTGAGTTCCCCGATACATCACCTCTAACACGTTTCTTCATTTATTTCTACGTCCACGCCTCGTCTCGGTGATGTCTGACACATTAAAGTGATTGGTTTCCAGAGCAGGAAATCCTGTGTGTGTGTGTGTGTCGTTCAAGGACACTTCAGCACAGGGTGTGTGTGTGTGTGTGTGTGTGTGTGTGTGTGTGTGTGTGTGTGTGGGGATGTTATTAAACATCCGCGTTACCTTGGGCACGATTCCGGTCTCGTGTTTGAGTTGCTGGCCGAGTCTCGCCGTCTTCTTGGCGATGCTGTGGGTGCTGAGGCGGTTGATCTTGTCGATGATGGTTAACGATTCCGTCTTCTTGTATTTGTCGGCTTAAAAAAAAAAAACAAAAAAAACACATGTGACGATTTTAAACACTGATTTTATGACCTGCAACAAAACTGAACCAAAAATATAAATAATTTGCTCTCTAATCATTGACAAAGGGGTTTTCTGTTTTCAAAACAAACTTCCAATGTCTAAAATTACAAAAACATGTTATTAAGTGGCTTTTTAAAATATAATTTTGTCGATTCCACGCTCTCGTCAGAACCGGGTTTCAAACCGGTGACCCTCTTGCTGTGAGGCAACAACTCTAGTCACTGAGAGCCTGAGTGTGAGCCTCACAGAGCTATAACTAGTGGGAACTCACCGACTTCTCTGAAGCGCTTGTACTCGTTGATGCGACAGTTCAAGGCGATGGAGGTGTGAGCGGTGCGCTCCAGGAGAGCGTACGCCGGGTGAGCGGCATCCGTGTGCTTCTGAATGGTCTGCAGGAGGAGGGGGTAGCGGGCGATCCGCTGCACTGGCATCACCAGGAAGAAGCTCAGGGACGTGGCGTTGACTTCAGGCCTGGAGATGAGGACAGTTACTCGACGTTTCTACCCATTTATACACTTGATTTTCCCGTTACGTGGTTATGAGGAATATGAACCTACGCCGCGTCTTTGATGACCATGACGAGCTCGTTCCACAGCGCCTCCCTCTGTTTGTAGCTGTTCTCCACCACCGTCACGTTGTTGTAGTTGGCCAGGTATTCTTTATACGCCGCCTCAATGTCTGAAGACAAGCTGAGGAACGAAGAACCTGTCGGGGAGGAAAGGAAAAACATGTCTGGGTTAAATATTAAGAAGAGGAGATCTTGAAAAGTAATTTAAATGGTTCAATAGTGGCGCAGATTTAATTTGAACTGTAATCTCGGGTAATCAATGCATCCTTTGGTCCTTAAAATGTCAGGAAATGTTGAAACAATGTTGATCAAACCTGGAAATGATGATGTTCTCCAGTGTTTTTCAATTTAATTTAATTTAATTTAATTTAATTTAATTTAATTTAATTTAATTTAATTTAATGATTCTCGTGTTGCACGCCGGGAAATATTCACATTATCGATTAACAAAATAGTTAACATTTAACCAGGACCAATAAATAACATGACTAGATACACATATAAAACTGGTTTGCACCTGATTATTGATTGTTTAAAGAAGCTCTGTATGTGGTAAACAAGATAAACAGTCATTCTATTATTGCAACACATTCAATCAGGAACATTACAACACAGAGGAGCTGAAGAAGCAGAAGGAAGTTTTTAAAAACACACACCAGAGCCATAAAAAGGCAAAGCAAACATTTACAGCGAAACAAGCCGAGTAATAAACTTTACAGGCAGAGAGCAGAGCTCAGTTTACGTCGGTGGTACTAAGTGTGAAGTGAAAACCTCTTACAGAGCGTCTCCAGGAAGAGAGGATCTCCCGGCTGAACCTGCTTCTGGTCCAACAAGCTGAGGAGCCGCGTGGACACGTTGATCACCTCCTCGATGTAGAGAAACATGCTGTCCAGGTTTGGTAGAGGAGGCTGAAGGAGAGCAGGAAGAAGAACGAGAAATTACAATTGGAGTAGCTTTTAAATTTGTGTTTAGCCAATGTTTCCATCGTGGTAGCAACAGAGGTTGCAACAGAGGTTGCTCAGGACTACCCCAGACCTTGAACTGGTGAGGATTTGGACCGGACTCCAAGGGTTACATGCCCAATTTTCTTCCACGCCACCAAACCCTAACTGATGACCACAATTCAAATCTTTCTCCTAAACTTAAACACCTGCTCCTCACAAATGCGGTTCTGCTTCAGTAGGACCAGGTTTTTGTCTCCATGAGGACTACTGGTCCTGAGTTTTTAACAGTCTCAGTTTTAAATGACAAAAAATTCAAGTTTACGTGTGTACGAAAGAAGAAAACGCATAAAAAAACACTCTATTCTTAATGAAAACTGACTACATGTGGACAAAGAATGGAAGACAGATGAGGTCATGAGGAGCTGACGGGCTCATTCACTTTAATGCTCAGCTGATAAACTTGCTCCGTTCCGTTCTAATGAAAGACGAGTGGGAGAGACGAGCAGTGACAGAGCGAACAATACGAACACAGAGACCACAGAAAACAACACAGCAACGTTCCTACATCACAATGGCCTCGTTTGTTTTCTCTTTTTCACTCCTCCACTCTGCTGCTTCTCCAACCGTCCATCACATCCCAGATTTTCATCCTACTTTTCACCTTCAAGCTAGTGTTCACCACACTTTTATTTCTCCACACCATCTCTTGTCTTTTTCTTCTCGGTGCTTGATCATGTTCATGCTCTCATCTATCGACAGCTTTTTTATGGAGGTCTCATTGAATTACTGCTGCAAACAGTAACAAACAAACTAGAATATAATGAAAAACTAACAAAAACAAACCGTATCTGTGGACGCTGCAGAGCCAATTCCACATGGAATGGCTGGTTAAATTTAACAAGCAAAGATGATTTAGGGCAACGTACCAGAAGATTTATTTTGTTTTCATATTGTGAGCAATTAAAAACCTTCCTTCGGTTATTTTGGTCACAAAATTCTCGTGTGACACAGAAAAAATGGAAATAAGTGACATTTATTCAGGGTTTTTTTTTGTAGAATTTGACTGTGTCAGACTTCTTTTAAGTTTTGTCGAGTGACAATTATCAAAAGTGTCAAGCCAAGGTTTAAAAATGAGGGTGTGTTTGTGATTGGTCAGAAACAGAATTAGAATCTAAGATGTCTGATGAACTACGGACCGCCAAGGAGGGTTGTGTTTTCACCAGCTTGGGTTTATCGATAGGTTTCTCCTTCCCGTCTACAGTTTTTTACGGATCAACCAGAATTCTTTGTGATTGGTAGGTGACCAAAAAAACCCCACATATGTTCCCGTCAAAGATTGGCAAGAATCTACCCACTGATGACATCATAAAAACCCTTAATACCAATGGGGGATTGAGTGCCTTGCTCAGGGGCAGCCCCAGCCCTAGGCCCCGCTGCCCCCATGGCAACATCCTAAGCTCTATAAGTTCCATACAGACTCAGAAAGTTCTGGATCCAGTGGATCCAAGTCCAAAAATTGCTTTAGTACCTGTATTTTCTGCAGGCTGCTCCTGATGGTTACCGTGCTAATTTGCAGCATTCGCAGATAATTCCTCTCAGACTGCACCAGTTCCTCCAGGGCCATCAGCTGTCGCTGGGCTGCTCTCTCCTTCGCTGCTGCCTCCTCCTCTTCAGCTTTCTTCTTGGCCTCTTCAGCCTCCTCTGCCAACCTCTCCTCTGAAACAGGGCAATCCTCTGAGAAACTGTCCTGCGAGGAAAGTATGGACCTCGTATCTCCAAGTTCCGAGGTCTCGGCAGACGCTCCGACAGACGCAGAAACATCCTCCTCTGTACCCAACGTCTCCTCACCAAAGACGTTCTCCTCCGTGGGTCCGTCCTCTGGGAAGGAATCTCTCTTCGTGACATTCTGTAAAGTGACAAGGGGAGCCATCGAGGAGGATTGTTTTGGGAGAGCCAGAGTGTAAGAGGAAGGATGCAGCCTCCTGGGCACCTCCATGACGGAGTTCACTGTCAAAGAGAAAGAGACACTGTTTAGATTCTGGGCTGGAAACTTCATAGCCGTGTTTCCACCGAGAGGAACCGTTCAGTTGGTCTGGTACAGTAGGGTACATATTTTTTGGGTTTCCTTTTAGGAATAGTACCAAAATGACCAACCGTTCCACCCTTTGGTACCCTTGCCTTGGGGTACCAGAGTCAAATGGTCTGGTACAGTCAAGCCTGTGCGATCGGTGCAAATATCTCATGGCTTTACCATTCCATTCCGTTCCAAACTGTACTGTACTATAATGAAACATAGCATAAGAAGGACTAGTGCCATTAAATTCAACCTTTCCTGATACAAACTGCATTGTTTCCTTCAAATTGTGCTAATTGAGGACTTTGAAAGTAAATACTAGTCATTTTGTGAACATGGACAAAATTTGACTTTAGCAAACCGGCAAGCAGACGGTGTTACAGCCTTATTAGCTGAGCGTACAGGACTGGCACATGGACGACAGTGTTTTTAGTGGTTTTAGGGGTGTAGATATTTCCTGAAACTTAACTTAACTTTGTCAAAATGACAAAGAAAAAGATCCCATATGTTTTGCTCTGTTTCCGTGTGAATATCATGGCCTTCACGACGCGTTCCATTTGTAGTCGGAACTCAGAATTCCAGCTCCGAGAAACCTCCCATGGTTCATCGATGACTACCACAGTACTAACGCTGTTACTGTTGTAACAGATGCAAAAGTGCTGCTTTGCATCAAATAGCAGTTCTGTCTTAGTTGTAAATTAGTCGCACACATAGTGCTGTTCATTTGAGCATGGTTATCATCTACCATTGCCACCAATGGCTGACCCGACACTTTTTTGATCACAATCAATCACAATTACTTCAAACGATTACTCATCGACTTGAACTTGAAACAAATAGAATTTATTGCAGATAAAATTGTGAATTTACATTAAAATAACTATCATTTATTGTACCGTGTATACATCTTAACCCCGTTTTTCAGAATAAAAAGGCGCAGTTTTCTTTCGATTATTTGTTTTTGTAATGGTTTGCGTCAATAATTGTAATTGAAACAATGACGTGCACAATTTATGGTTTTTCATGGTCAATTTGAAAGCGGCCACTGACTAAATATATGTAACATGCGGCAAAGTTTTAACTCATGTTCTCTTCAGCAGGAAGATCTGAGGAATCTTTTGAGGCAGATAACAACATTCCTGCGCTTTGATTTAAGGTGGAATAGTTGGTGCCAAAAACATGTTGAATTCACCTGTGTAGAACTGAGGCTGCACAGAAACTCGGTTTCTATTGCCGCGACTCTTTCCACTGCTGTGAAAATGAGTCGTTACATGGTTCAGCTGAACAGCCACGCACGCGCCGTCACTGGAAGAGTTGACTCTGAGTCTCTCAGGTTTAATTTTGTGATTTAATTTTAACGTCTGACTGAAGAGTGAGTCACGAGCCGCAGACTCGGAGCTTCTTCCATGTATCAAATGTCCTCATTACATGTTGTAAAACAGAGTTTCACAGTTTGATTTTCTGTGTGTACACAGTGTAGTTAAGATAAGACTCTGATGTTTTCTCTGCTGTTCCCAAACAGTGAGTGGGTGAGTGAGTGAGGATTTAGGTCACTGTGCGTTAAATCAAGTGAATCTTCGACGACAGGTCGACCCAGATGTAATATTTTTAGAAATCCTGGCAGCCGACGACCAATTACTGATGCCGTTGTGCTTTCTCTGATAAAATACAACCTTTAAATGGGAACAAATAGTACAAAACAATGTGTTTTCAATAAACATATTGTATAAACTACACAAAGCAGGTCATCAAAACTTAAAAACAATCAACTTGTGGGTGCAAAAATAAAGTTTAACAACATTTATCAAGTTTCATACAAAGAGTCATTTGTGGGCAATACTTTCTACAACAAGGCCACCAAATAATTGAGTGTTCATTTATTTGTTTTATATATTTATTGAGTTGATATGTACTTATTTGAGCTTTTCTGTTTACTGCACTGTGAGGCGTCAGTGATTTATACGATAGTTGCCTTCCTTCATGCTGGATTATCTCCTTCTCTTTCGTTTTAAATGCTGCTTCTGCTTCTGCTTCTTCTTATTATTATTATTACTAATAATAAATCTCATCTTCCCTCACAGAGTTGTCATCTTCCCTTTCAACAGAAGGTTTCGGTTAACGGCGTACGGTTTTTAAATGAAAACTAACTTAGGAAAGCATGTTTATAAGTCTAAATATAAGGTGATGAGACCAACTGTCCAACACGTGACTGTGTCTCATCAACATGAGAACAGACTGTTATTATTGATGTTGTTACCTTGTGCAGATTCCCTGATTCAGCTGCAGTTCCTTCCGTCGCAGAGCGCCGTCCTGACTGAGGCAGAAAAAGTGCTGCAGTGGAGACACAACTGCTGCTGCTGCATGGAAACACACACACACACACACACACACACACACACACACACACACACACGCTGGTGTAACTTTCTCCAGTGACTCTCACACACACACACACACACACACACACACACTCTGCCTCATGTGGCAGCAGAGCTTCAATGTGTATTCACAAGTGTGTGTGAGGAAAAGGGGGATGGGAGTGGAGAGGACGGTGGGCTGACTGTTTTGTAGAGGAAAAAGAAGGGAGGGGAGAGGGAAGGGTGGCCACACACACACACACACACACACACACACAGCGCTGAATAAGCTGATTGACTGCAGCAGCTGGTGGGGGAGAAAAAAAAAAAGGAAGCGCCTCTCTCACCCCAGACAGACGCCGATTGGCCGAGCCGGTCTTCCAAGTGGAACGACGGACCAATCAGGGGACGCCCTCATGAAACACTCAGCAGGCCAATGAGGACGCGGCGTGCAAGCGATTGAAGTTCTCCTCTCACAGGAAACAAAAGCACCGCGGGGCGTACCATCATCCTCTTCCAACTGCAGCGGGAGGATCCACAAGAGAGAGACTTATTACAGCGTCTGTCAGCCGGAAATAAAAGGTTTACACGGGTTGTGTCCTAAGCTTCTCTGTCTCTAAAGAAACTGTTCAGCCCGTAAAAAAACAAAAACACTCAAGTTACACTAATGACAGTGTAATTTGGGAGTCCACAACAAATCCATTCACTAAAGTTGGTAAAAGTAAAGGGTGACAACACCCGGAATTTCCTCGTTAACGTCCCAGTCGGGAAACTTTTGCCAATATTTTGCTCTAATCTGTTTCAAAAGTTAAAAAGAAAAAAGAAAAGTTAGTTTTTTGCCGTATCCGCACGGAAACAGAACTATCCTGATGTAATATTGACATGTCTTCTTACACAAGATCATATAGACTTTTCACTGAAAGCCAAATATCAACCTGCTGTTGGCACGAGATAAGATTAAATACTTCTTCATCTGATATCTGCAGAAAAATGTCCTTTTACCAGACGGATGGAGCCAACTGTTAGAGTTCACATGCATGTAAGTCAGGTTTTAGTCGGACTAAGACTTCTTAATGTCCTGTAAACACATTAGTCCGACTAAAAGACTAAACTCCAGCTAGTCTTAAGGTCTGTACACACTCTGCAAGAACGGAGAAATTTGTTCTCGACGTCATTATTTTTCCTTGTGCAGGGTCCGACAACTATTGCGTGATTGGCCAGAAATGTGAAGTGGGTGTGGTTAATGTGGAAATGAGGACTTCCCAGGAGTTTCTCGTGAAGTATGTTAAGTGCTGACCAGAACCAGCTTTGTTCTTGTTCTAGCAGAGTACATACAGGCCTTAAGTCGGACTTACAAAGCTGGATAACATGATTTATAGTCCGACTTATGTCGGACTTGTCGTTCTGTGCATGCACCAAAATGTCCTCCCCGGTCTGTGAGCCAGAGATAGAAGGAGACGACGACGTATAAAGTGCAGGACTGTTGCGGGAACAACGCAAGGCATCGGCGAGAATGAAGGCTAAGGAGATGACCCACGTTTGGACTGACGAAGAGACGAGATTTATGCTTCTTCAACACAGAAGCATCTCACCATTCGCACCAGCTTATAGCGATACAGAGTCAAACGTACACGGCCAATAAATCAATTTTCTCACATATACTCGGACTCGGCCAAGTCTGTCTTAGTCCGACTAAGGCCTTAGCTTGATTAAGTGAAAATGAATGCCACCTCAAGCTATGCGACGAGCATCACCCTCAAGATGTGACTTGCATGAAAGTAAACCTGTGGTTTTGAGTCAGTGCACACAGGTGACGTCGCTGCAAATCCCAAAACAGGTTGGAGATGTTAGCACTGAGCCATGATGTCAACACTGTGCTTATGTTCTTTCCTGGGATTTACGTATGTTGTTCAGCTATGTAAAACGTGATTAACCCATATCTTTTTGTCCCTATGGAGCTCCAGTAACTGACGTCCTCTGGCAGGTAACAACGCTGTTCACCTCTGTACCCGACGACACATAAACCAGACAAACTGTTTTCATCATAAAAGTGGAGATCGAGGAGAAATGCTGTGCCAAAAGAGAACATTTTACCCGGATCCCCACAGATCCAGAGAGACAGAAATGAAACAAGCCCTTTAAAAAAGCACCAGCTGATGGAAGAATCCAGTCGTGCAGCATTCCCTCCCTGACATTCCGATCTAATGAACCAGATTAGCTGCTGCCTTCCCGACTCCCTCGTTCAAGGGAGTCGTTGCTGTCTGACTGCGGTGAATTTCTTCACGGTCTCACTCTGGGTTCATGCCAACATATTCATAATCTAATCATCCTCAAAAAGGCCCACACTGAGTCTGTGGGTTTGTTTCACGGATGTTTTTGAGAAGAAATGTCAAAAAAAAATAATGTCGTGAAGATGAAGGTGAGGAATATGCATTAGATCATATATTGTGAATATTCACTTTCTCAATAATTAATCGTACAGAGCTCCAGACATTTGTCATGTTTATGACAAACAAATGAGCAATTATTGGCTGATTAATGTTTTTTAATGATCAAAAAAGGGCCAAATATTGGACCTAATTAATATTCTGTACTTATGAGGCCTCAGAAAGTAAGAGCTGACCCGGTCAAAGTCTTCCTGCTACGACAAAACACACCAGTGAGGGGAAGAAATGCCAACAATGATGATGACATGTAGTCATGAGTCAGCACTTTAATACTCTGGTGTTGCGACAGCGTGACTGATGTGAGGCGAGTTATTTTAGGCTCAATGACAACAGATTACAGGTGTGATCGCTGTCACACCTTTGTGTTCTTGTTGCTTTACTGTAGATGGACCAATTTTTATTGGCACAATTTTTTATTGGTAACTGGTTTAATTAAATGTTGTGGCAGATTTATTTACATTGACATAATGAAAGAACCTTAAGTAAGGTTTAGAATCATGGAATACAATCATAGAATCATAGAATAACCACTTACAATTAAACAATTATATATACACATTGTATTTATGCCAACCAATTTGTCCTCGCACCACGATGTATTCCTGGAATTCTCCCCAATAGATCACATTGTTGAGGTACTAAAGGTTGGTGAAAACAAACAGAAATTGGCACCCAAATCAGGTGAACAGGCGATAAAGTTAATAAAATAATGGAAATAAATGGCTCAATTCAACAGGAAGTTGGCTATTTTGTATTTGGCGTCCATCTTGGCGATCTGCACGCTTCGTAAACAAACAAACTCATCCACGCACATTAATCATACCTGCATAAAAAAAATCTGTCAATTTGTGGTGGACACATCAAAGATGAAAAGTTAATCATAAGGTCATGCAGATTCAAAAGGGGCGTGGCCACAGCAACCATTGGAATTTTGGCGCATTTGGTGCGTGAGGTGTGCTTTGAAAGAAACTACAAAGGAAATCAGCCAAACTGATCAAAACGTCAAAAGAAAATATCACGGCAATTCCACATCATCGTAAGTGTCCTATTAACCAATGACGACAGAGCAGGTCATTCGCTTATACTGATTTAAGGACCGTTTACCCTAATTTTGACAAATAATTAGGGTAAGCACCCCTGTCCACGCACAGACACCAAAAGACTTAAGCGAATAATAACAAACGCAATGACCATATGCAAAAAACAACAGACATGGTCACAGAAGTTCAGAGGTCACAGAGGTGTTGGTAATGCATAGCTTAATACATTTAAAAGTAAACTTTAAGAAAAACTAGTTTTAATGTGGGTCATACCGAGTTCTGATTATCTGTAGAATTTTTAAAATTTTAATAACCCCACAACCTCAGAGCAGAAAAAGCTCTGTGCCCCCCCCATGTGATCTCTGGCGCCCCCTTGAGGGAGGCTCGGACCCCAGGTTGGGAAACAATATTAATGAATTCTTAAGATAATGACCAAGACTATTCAGTGACAGTGAACATGAGTTATAGTCCTACAGGTTTAAGAAATGTCGTCCCAACTTGGCCACCCTAGTACAGATTTCCTGGACACGCCACTGGTAGACTGTACACACACTCTCCGTGTGTTCAAAGGTAAACAACATGTGAAAGGTGTTTTTTACCGTGTGCCCAAAAATGTCTAATTTTTACATAAAGCATGCGTTAAAAACGTGTTTTTATGTTAAAATGACGGCAAAACTCGTCATAACCTGCAACGAATGTGCATTTTATTGAGAAAGTGAGGTAAAGAAATGTGGGCGGAAACCATAAAAGGCGACACTTTGGTTTATTTTGTCTTCTCATTTCATCATCACGTCTTCAGTCGGCGGACATGTTTGTTAAAAAGGTATTTTGTGTTCATTTAAAAAATCACCTGCGCGTGCACGTTAGCAAACAGCGGCGACACAGCGGGCTTTTACGAAAGCCTCGTTTAGAGAAACAACAACAGTGCGAGACGACGCGGTTTATCTGCGGCCTTTGAACGAACGTTACAGAAACGTTACATTGTAATATGTTGTTGTTATTTACCGTGTCGTTCCTGTTCCCTCCGTCCGCGAAGATACACGCGCCGCCGCCGTGTCCTGATGCTTCGCTCTGTTCTCTCTCTGAACTCTCGTTCACCTGTTGTCAGTCATCAGTCCGTCAATGGTCGCGATAAGACGTCGCAAAGGACATCCGGTGACTGCCTTTCAACATAAAAGCATTCCGGAAGCTGCACTATGATCCATGTTCGATAGTCCCGTTCAGCTCAAAGGTACGGCGGCCCTGCAGTGCCAAACGCTACAGCGTTTAGGAAAACACAAAAGCAGGCAGGCAGTTAACACATTCAAGAAACACCACAACATTGATGAACATTGATTTGTCCTTTGCGTTTTACCGTTTTTGTAATGTTGTAGCCTTTTTGTAATGTGGTTTTTTTTGTGTTTTCTTGATGTTTTAGTTTTTTTAAAAAATGTTTTAGCATTTTTGTAATGTTGTGTGAAAATAAAAATGATGCACCATAAATATTAACTACAACAGAGTATGAGGGCCAAACTGAAGCGGAAAAAAAACAAATCTTTAGAGAATAAAGTGGTAATATTATGAGAATAGTCATCACATTATGATCAAATTTAAGATAAAAGAAAACCAGGGCAATGACTTTATACACACTTTATAAATTAACATTTATTCTACATAAATGGCACAACATGAGAAATTGAAACAACTTGAGCCATCACGAACAATCAGGGATGCAGCGATATCGCTTTAACTCGCACCGAGTACAAGTACGGTACGATGTCTTTCCCGAGTACTGAGTACTTTATAACTTAATAACCTTTTATCTGCCACACTTTGACTATGAACAAAATACAACAATAGATCATTCTAAAAGATAAATATAAGACAAGAGATCAGTATTTCAGCTTTTATTTCCAGTATTGTATGCCACATTTTGTTTGACACACCTGCTCAGCTCACTTGAAGATACGTAAAGTGCATCTTCTTCAGTATCGTTGCAGTTTTACGAGAACACAAGGGCAGCATCGGACCCGGCACTGTATCAGTGCATCCATACGAACAGTAATTCTAATTACACATGCAAAATCTCTTAATTCCGAGAAAAATTGTTACCATTTACAATTGTACCGTTTGCAGGGACGCGAAATCGAACGATCCTAGTGTGCGCAAACATGCATCAATTCAGTCTGAACGTATTTTGAACGAGTATTTTGACACGCGCAGGAAGTAGAAGCTTCCGCAGCAAACAAATCGAGCACAAAGTCATCGCTGACACTTTCTTCATCTTCCTCCAGCAACAGTTTTCTCTGCCTCTTTTTTGCCCTATAACTGGTACTTGAAGGAATTTGTGTTTCTCGTGAGACCTGAACCTGATTCTGAGGACGCCGGGTCAGCGACCCTGATTTTGCAAGGCTGGTTTTCCACTAACATGTGGCAGAACTATCACATAACTGTGAAAACTGTTGACTCCGAAGTTGTTGAATTGGGGTAAAGATCCTGCAGTTTGGTAAAAACTGAGGAAGCTGAGGCAGACAGGACTGAGACTCGCCCTCCTCACCACCTTCTACAGATTTGCTGTGGAGAGCATCCTCACCTCCTGCATCACTGTGTGGTACAGTAGCTGCATGGTACCGGAGAGAAAAAAAACTGTCACTGTTAATTCGGTGTCTTTTTCTGGGTTCCCGGAGAGAAAAAAATTATTATGGGTGTTTTTTTTTATTACTAATTACTATACAGTTTCCTTTTGTTATTCCTGTCTCCAAATGAGTTGACACGGGTGCTGCAGAGGTATGACTTCTCACCTGAGTGAGTTCTCATCTGGATCATCGAGTTATGTCTATACCCCAAGGAATCCTCAGAATTGTTGCAAATACAGGTTTTTATCTGCGTGAGTTCTCTTGTGCCGTACCAAAGTAGTCGATTGTCCAAAACACTTTCCACACATGTCACAGGAATATGGCCTCTCACTTGCGTGAGTTCTCTTGTGCCGTACCAAATTTGATCTCCGTGGGAAGCAATTTCCACATGTTTCACATGAGTACGGCTTCTCGCCCGTGTGGGTTCTCATGTGGACTTTCAAATTTGATCTCTCTCTAAAACGCTGTCCACACGTCTCACAGGAAAATGGCTTCTCGTTTGTGTGAACTCTCCTGTGCTTCATCAGGGTCGAACTTTGTCTAAAACACTGTCCACACATCTCACAGGTATAGGGCTTCTCGCCCGTGTGAGTTCTCGCATGACCCGACAAAACAGCTTTGGTTGTAAAGCATTTGCCACATATATTGCAATAATATGGTTGCTCTCTCTGATGTAAATCAAACTCACGCGTATGGACGGATTCATTTCCACCAGTTTCACATTCTAAAGACCTTTGACCTGTTTGAGTTTCAAACCGAATCTCTGATGTGTGACAGTTGTCCATGTTGTTCCCGTCACTTCTCTCTAACTCTGTAGTTCTATTAAACACAAAGTCAACATATTTGCTTCCGGTCTGACCTTGACTCTCGGCTACAGCAGAGCTGTGAGAGAAGAGCTGGTGGTCACTGTCTGGTTCTGGTTCCATGAGGTTACTTTCCACATGACCAAGAGTCAACATGATTATATCAGCCTCCTGCTTCACTTGAAGCTGTTCTCCCTCATGACTGGTGCAGGTTTCCTCCTGATCCTCTTTCATCTGTAGAGACTCTGGTTCCTCTTGGTCCAGACTGGAGTTTCTCTCCTGGTTCCAGAGCTGCTGCTCAGTGAGAACCTCCCCCTCTTTAAAGACATGCTGCTGTGGAAGCTCTGGAGACACAAAGAGGAACAAGGAATGT
The DNA here is from genome assembly GCF_958295425.1 of Solea solea. Taxonomy (NCBI): domain Eukaryota; kingdom Metazoa; phylum Chordata; class Actinopteri; order Pleuronectiformes; family Soleidae; genus Solea; species Solea solea. Next base: position 2,032,394 of record NC_081147.1, on the reverse strand, counting down.
TTAAAACCGGAATTAAAAGTAAAATGAGAAAGAAATTAGCTTCTGATCTATTCTACAGCTTTATCCTCCATGTGAAGGTCTGAAGGAGACTGGAGCCTATCCTAGCTGACATTGGGCAAAAGGTGGGGATATAACACTTGACAGATCGCCAGTCCATCACAGGGCAAACACAAACAACCATTCACTCCCGCACTGACACCTGCAGTCAATTTAATGTAAAGTGTCTAATCATCCTCTGCATGTTTTTGGACAGAGAGCAGGGTTTCAAACCGACAGATTCCTTGCTATAAGGCAACAGCGCTAGCCACAACTTGGCCAAGTGGCCCATTTAAAACAATTAAAAGGTTGAATCCAGTCAACTTGTTACCCAAGTCCAGGTTGGGTTTGGACTAAAGTAGGGCTGAATGATTCTGAATATATATCAACTTGTGATCATTCCGAATTAAATTGCAATAAAAGGGGGAATTGTTTATTTTTACATAAGTATTTTTGTAGAACTTTCTAGCAGGCAAAGCTATTTGTCTTTCATTCTATTTGTCTGTTCATTGTTGTAATTGGCATCAAAGCACCGTTGCCTTTAAAGTGCCTTTAAGGTGCATCGTCAAAGCCATGTTTTGTTATATATTGCCTTCGTATGCGCCTTTGTAAATCTATCTATTAGTGATGGTGAGATGAAGCCTCATGAGGCATTGAACCACTTGAGCCAATTGGTTCGAGAAAGGGTTCATTTCTCGAAGCTTCATGTGCACACGAAACCACCTACTGGCCAAGTGTATAATCACAGGCAGCTGTATGTGAACCACATAATGTGTGATGAATTGAATTTTTGTGTCTGTTAGAAATGACTATGAATTACAAAAAATGTATGACCAAATCATTTCTGTACATATGTGTTTAATAAATTCTTTGAATGTATTCTGTGTGTGTAAGTCTTCCCAAAATGGTAATATCATAATATGGCAGGTTGTGCAATGTTTTTCTGAAAATGGCATGGGTGTAATCAGGCAGAGGACAGTGAAAGTGCTTGTGGAACTAGGAAAAGGGCACAGATTATGCTTGTGAAACTTGGACAATGATGAGCCTCGCTGGCTCCATCCTATATCACCTATCCTACTCTCCTCCCTCTCCTAAATCTCTATCTCTCCCTAAACTCTCCAAACTATATAAACGCTGTCCAAACTCTAGTATCCAAACTCTCCAAACGATCCAAACTCTCAACTGACCGCAACTCTCCTTCAAAAACCCACATTTTGAATGGAGCCTATATAGGGGTCTATATAGCTGTAAAACCTCGCGCTAAATCTGAACCACTTCACGAAGTAATCACGTGGTACAGCCGGGCAGCGAGGCTTCGGACGTCATCATTTTTGGCTCCTCCCCTAAATGAAGCAAGCCTCGATACGCGCATCGCGGAAACGCCCCCTCCCCTACTCGGCACACACTTCGAAGCCTCGAAACGGAACGTCACATCACTACTATCTATCATTAGAACCTGTACGACTTGTCGGTTTTACAACCTAACTGACTGTCTAACTGACCGTCTAACTGACTTCAAACTAACTTCAACTTAACTTAACTGTTGCTTAACTGTGTATGTGGAATAAACCTTCAGAAAGACAGTCGAGTTGTGCCCGCCGTACTTGTTCTGGTTACCCTTTCCAGAAGGGAGCATTGGGCTGGAAAGACCAGCCAGCAGAAATCTGGACAGTTGTAAAACCGTTGTCGGCGCCGTATCAGTGGAGTACGGACTGCCGAGCGGAGGACGACGATCGTGAGGTACCAGGACGCTGGTGAAGTGGATCAGTCGTGAATCACTCAACGGAAAAGCCGGAGCAAAGAGCTATCGGGGCCGTTGAAGGATTAAAGGAAGTGCCGCAGCCGAGGGAAAGGCTGTGAAGATTGCACAAGGAATACATGCAAAGCTCTTCTGGGCAGAGAGCCTCACAGACTGTGACATTGTAACGTCAACAGCTTGGGGCGTGGACATTCGTGTGCCATTCGTGGACGTGTCGTTTGCAAAGAACTGAACCCTTTGGACGAGTCATTGGCAACGAACCAGAGAGTCAACTCCAATCAATTCCAATTCCGAAGCGAGTCAGGAGTTCAAAGGAGTAAAAATGGCAGATGACAAGCCAGATCTGGAAAGCCTACAGCGGAGGCTATTGAATGCGCAGCGGGGCTTGACAACACGTTTTAATCGTCTCAAAGTTAAAGCTGGCCACCTCGATGAACTGTCGAAAGAGGTGACAGGATTGAAGAGTGATTATGTAGTCTTCGTCGATGCCAGCAATGAATATATTGAAGAACTGGGACAGATAGACCCAACGGACGATAACTGTGAACTGAGCAATGCCCTAGCAACAAGGGATGCCATTGTGCAAAGGTACTGTGAGACTATGGAAATGCTGTGGTTCAAGGATGCTGAGCCGGATACAAGCACCCTCGTGGCACGGTTCAATTCAGCTTTCGACCAGGCCGAGGAACTCGGCAGAAAAAGTGCACTACAGTGGTGTCAGCAACAGGCCAGAAGGCAGGGACTGGATCAAGAACTCCACGAACTAAGAGACACGGTGTATGTTTGGAAAGACTATCGGCCATACGGTAAAGAAAAGTGGAGACTCCTTTTAACATTGGAAATTAAAAAGAAGGTACTGATGGAGGAGTGGGCACGCCGCCGGGATAACAAGCGGGGAGGTGGGCTTACCCGACCAGTAACTTGTGCTAGTACCACCCCACCTGTTCACACCCACTCAGCTATCAGGCAGGGCACCATAGCTGGCACATGTCCCCCTCATCAACCTCCTCAACAGCCTCGACAACCTAATTATGGACCTACTGTCAGCTTTACTCAGCCTCCAACCCTCACCAGTCCCACCAACACCGGCATTGGACAAAGGAGAACTGTGCCCACCAGCAACTTTGGTACAGTCACAGGGGGAGAAGACAGCTCTCAGTGGGCCCAACCCATAGCAAAGATCACACCGATAAGCTTGCCTAAGATTTCCGGGAGCAGGAAGGCTGATTGGGAGAGTATCCAGGCGCAAGCGGGTCCCACAGAGTCCTTTGAAGAAGAGCAGAATAAACTGAAGGGTCAAGTGACAGAGTTACAGAAAGTAACGGAAGTCAATGTCAAGAAGGTAGAGGAGGAGAGTAAACTGAGGGCCGAGATGTCTGAGCTCAGCAGGGAGCCGAGCTCTGAAAAGACCCAAACCGATGAGCTGCAGGAGACCTTGGTGCAAAATCAGGAGGAGCTTCAGTCTGACTTCTACCAGAAAGAGTCAGAAGAGTCTACTCTGCATCAAGACCTCAAGGCACCAGAAGAAAGACTGAGCTTAGCACAGGAGGACTTGGCTACCAACACCAGCCAACTCCTGCTAACCACACCACTGCTAACTCCAACCCAGACAGGTTTGGAGGCTCAGACAAAGGAACTGAAGAGAAGCCACAGCTCATTGGAGTTGGAGCTCACTAAACAAGAGCAGTTGAAGCACCTGAAGCACCTGGTGATACTGTCTTTAGAGAGCAGACTTTCTGAGAAAATGCTAACCCAGTGGCTTGCACATGTGAGCAGCCCCAAAAACTATGCCTTCCCGGGTAACCGTTTTGAGAAGCTCTTATTGTTCCTGGTGCCTTTCCTGAAAGACCAGAAGTCATTACTCACAGGAGTAGAGCTTTTGAAGTTCAGCGAGCCAATCCCCATTTACACTTCTGAGAGACCCAGCTACCATGAGAAGCCGGTCGACTGGAGGAGGATCCTAGAGGGAGTGGAGAAGATCCTGAAAGCAAGGGGCTTCTACCTCAAGCCCTGGGTCCGGTCTGGTCAAAGTGGGAGGAAGGACGAGGCAAAGCCTGACCAAATGACTCTCCTTAATGAAGAAGAAGGGGCTGTAAAAGCACCAAACCCATTAACACGTCACGTCCTACTGAGCCAGATCCCTGGATTGTACGACCCAATCGATCTAACAACACCTGTGAAGCAAAAAGGTGTGATTCCTGTGAGGAAGGCCTCCCAGGAGGCTGTCAAGTTCACTAAGGACACTTGGGACGAGTCCCTCTCTGACGAACTCCGAGGGAAAGCAATCAAGCTGTTCAAGGAGTACACTCGCTTAGGGAGCATCAAGTTCCACAGAAGCCTCACACCCTCCGGCTGGAGGGGCGAGCCCTGGGGAATCACATTCTCTGACGGAAGCTGTGAATCTTACGGCGCCATACTGTACCTGCAATGGGAAACTTCAGATGGTGTAGTTACCCGGTTGGTGGACTCAAAGGCCAAGTTAACCCCCTTGAGCCAGAAAGGTGACGCAGTCAAAGCCGAAATCTGTGGGGCTGTCTTCGCCGCACGCCTGAAGGAATACATGCTGAAGCATGGAAGATTGGCTGTAGAAAAGTGGTACCACTTCATAGACAGTCAGACTGTGCTGGGAGCCATCCAGCGAGACAGTTACGGATTTCAAACATTCTTTGCAAATAGGGTCGGGGAGATCCAGAAGGCTGGGCCCGTAACTGATTGGTGGTGGATCCCAGGTGAAGTCAACGTCGCTGATCTCGTCACGAGAGGGTGTTCACCCAAGCGACTAGACGACAACTCCGCGTGGCAGAAGGGTCCCGAGTTCCTGTCTAGTCCAGTTAAAGATTGGCCTATGAAATCTGCAGCAAAAGTGGCGGCTGATGCTACAGAGACAGTGAGTAAACTCCAGAAGAAAGACTTTACAGCAGCTCTCACCAGAACCCAAGCGCAGAAGTTGTTAAATTCTGGTAGTGAAGGCCGGAATTTCACAGATGGAGATAGCAGGTCTCTAGCAGGGCTCCGGTCGGCAGGATATGAGACAAAATCGATCCCTGTTGAGACCAAGAAAGATGAGACACTGTGGGGAGCAGCACTCATAGTCCAAGTGGGTCTGAAAAGGTACAACCCTTTAGCTAAGCTCTGTGGGGGGGGTCAGTTATGCCCGAAAGGCTGTGAAGAAGTGGGTTGCTCGTATAGGGAGAGCCCCTATTCCAGCAAAGTGGGAGGTAGTACTGACAGTGACCGAACTTGAAACTGCATTCCAAGATCCCCCTACGTCATCCCGCTACGTCATCAGAGACACTGTGAGGCGGGGAATAAAGAACAGACTTGTCGTCAACAAGGACGAAGCTTCGGGGCTCCTGCGGTGCTACGGCAGAGTCCAAGCCATCAGCACCCTCCTCACACGGGAAGCCCACGGAGCCAACCATGAACGCATCGCTGGCACACTCCTCAGAGTGTGGTCCAAAGCATGGGTAGTACGGGGGCCAAGAATCGCAAGAAGCAACATTGACTCCTGCGTGCACTGTCGAAAGACCAAGGCAAGGTTATGCAGGTAACAGATGAGCGAGCTCCCTAGTGAACGATCTGAACCAGCCGCACCGTTTGAGCTAACAGCACTGGATCTCTTTGGCCCCTACGTTGTCAGAGACACTGTAAAGAGAAGAACAAAGATGAAAGTCTGGGGAGTAGTATTCAGTTGTATGGCTTCCAGGGCACTGCATGCTGACATCGTGGAAGACCTGTCAACCGATGGCTTCCTAAAGGCGTACCAGCGCTTCACAGCTCTCAGGGGCCACCCAAGGAAACTTTGGTCGGATCAAGGGACCAACTTCGTGGGCGCCAAACCAGCTTTAAAGGAGCTCTACGAATTCCTGTACAACATCGACAAGGATCAAGTCCAGAAGAAAGCAACCGCCGCTGGGACCGACTGGTCGTGGGTGTTTCACCCAGCAGACTCTCCCCATCGAAACGGAGCAGCTGAAGCAGCAGTCCATATGCTCAAGAGAGCGTTGAGCAACATCGGGGTGGAAAGTCACCTGACAGCACTGGAGTTCCAGACTCTCCTCTACCTGGCAGCTAATCTGTCAAACGAAAGACCAATCGGCGCCAGAGTCCAGGTACAAGACGAGACTGTAGGAGTCATCACTCCCAACTCACTTCTGCTTGGCCGTGCTGGGCCTAGTGGGGACTCTCAAGGGTTTGAATACCTGACTTACCCCGTGGCACGCCTGAGAGCGGTCCAGATCGAGGTCAACAAGTTCTGGAAGCGGTGGAGCCAGCTGGCGGGCCCGGGCCTCTTCGTTCGACAGAAGTGGCACGCACCCGCAAGGAACGTCACAGTGGGAGACTTAGTGTGGTTGGCTGACCAGAATGCACTGAGAGGCCAGTTTAGGCTCGGTCGAGTTGTGGAGGCCCATCCTGATGCAAAAGGCATAGTACGAGATGTGAAGGTGAGGACGTGCCAAAGTTGTCCGGTTTCCAGTGGACAAGGTGGGAAAGGCAAAGAGAAGGAGAACCATCCCTCCACCATCCTTCACAGAGATGTCAGAAGGCTGGTGGTTCTGTTGCCAGTGGAGGAACAGAAATAGATTCCCCACCACATGATGGTGTGTTTCGGAAAAAGGGATCAAGACCCCCCCTCCACCATCCTCCACGAGAGGTGGTGGTGTGTTTCGGAAAGAAAAAGGATTAAGACCCCCCCTCCACCATCCTCCACGAGAGGTGGTGGTGTGTTTCGGAAAGAAGAAGGATCAAGACCCCCCCTCCACCATCCTCCACGAGAGGCTGGTGGTGTGTTTCGGTAAAGGGCGCCACTGTGTCGTCAAGGACAATGTGAAACCTTTATTTGTCATTTATATCTGTTATTCATATCGCGTGTAATACGTTCGTACCCAGCGATGCAGCTTTATGTACCCATTTGAAAGGTAAAAATTGTGTGTGTAATACGTTCATACCCCGCGATGTAGCTTTAAGTACCCATTTGAAAGGTAAAAATTGTGTGTGTAATACGTTCATACCCCGCGATGTAGCTTTAAGTACCCATTTGAAAGGTAAAATTGTGTGTAACGAGTTCGTACCCAGCGATGTAGCCATTTCGAAAGGCAAAGTTTGTGGTTGTTGTGGCCTACTTGGATTTAGGAATCAGTAGGCCAAGTGGGAGGTGTAGAACTTTCTAGCAGGCAAAGCTATTTGTCTTTCATTCTATTTGTTCATTGTTGTAACTGGCATCAAAGCACCGTTGCCTTTAAAGTGCCTTTAAGGTGCATCGTCAAAGCCATGTTTTGTTATATATTGCCTTCATATGCGCCTTTGTAAATCTATCTATCATTAGAACCTGTACGACTTGTCGGTTTTACAACCTAACTGACTGTCTAACTGACCGTCTAACTGACTTCAAACTAACTTCAACTTAACTTAACTGTTGCTTAACTGTGTATGTGGAATAAACCTTCAGAAAGACAGTCGAGTTGTGCCCGCCGTACTTGTTCTGGTTACCCTTGGGAGCATTGGGCTGGAAAGACCAGCCAGCAGAAATCTGGACAATTTTCATTTTCATTTTCATTTGAATAACATATTTAAAATGTTTACCGTGTGATGTTTGTGCAGATATTTCACAAATATTGGCTTTAAGACAACTGTGATTTGAAAATTGCAGTGGGCTGTATTGCAAATTTTCCAATTAATTGTCCAGAACATGCTGTTTGTACCCCTGCCATCAAGCAGACGGCAACACGGCATCCGGTCAAAAACTTCTCGGATGCAGAGACTGTTGAATTAAAATGTCATGATTAGAGGAAACATGCACTTTACAGCCACGGCACTTGGTTGAGCCATGGTTGCCGCCATTACTGTTCATTCAGTGTCTTTTTCTGAGTATTTTTATAGTTCTTATGGGTCTTGTTTGTTAGTTTTTTTTATTACTATACAGTTTCCTTTTGTTATTCCTGTCTCCAAATGAGTTCACACGGGTGCTGCAGAGGTATGACTTCTCACCTGAGTGAGTTCTCATCTGGACCATCGAGGTATGTTTATACCCCAAGGAATCCTCAAAATTGTTGCAAATACAGGCTTTTATCTGCGTGAGTTCTCTTGTGCCGTACCAAAGTAGTCAGTTGTCCAAAACACTTTCCACACATGTCACAGGAATGTGGCTTCTCACCTGTGTGAGTTCTTCTGTGGACGTTCAAATTTGATCTTCGTAGAAAGCGCTTTCCACACGTTTCACACGAGTACGGCTTCTCGCCCGTGTGGGTTCTCATGTGGACTTTCAAATTCGATCTCTCTCTAAAACGCTGTCCACACGTCTCACAGGAAAATGGCTTCTCGTTTGTGTGAACTCTCCTGTGCTTCATCAGGGTCGAACTTTGTCTAAAACACTGTCCGCACGTCTCACAGGTGTAGGGCTTCTCGCCCGTGTGAGTTCTCACGTGACAAGACAAACCAGATTTGGTTGTTAAGCATTTGCCACATATATTGCAATAATATGGTTGCTCTCTCTGATGTAAATCAAACTCATGCGTATGGACGTATTCATTTCCACCAGTTTCACATTCTAAAGAGCTTTGACCTGTTTGAGTTTCAAACCGAATCTCTGATGTGTGACAGTTGTCCATGTTGTTCCCGTCACTTCTCTCTAACTCTGCATTTCTATTAAACACAAAGTCAACATATTTGCTTCCTGTCTGATCTTGACTCTCGGCTACAGCAGAGCTGTGAGAGAGGAGCTGGCGGTCACTGTCTGGTTCTGGTTCCATGAGGTTACTTTCCACATGACCAAGAGTCAACATGATTATATCAGCCTCCTGCTTCACTTGAAGCTGTTCTCCCTCATGACTGGTGCAGGTTTCCTCCTGATCCTCTTTCATCTGTAGAGACTCTGGTTCCTCTTGGTCCAGACTGGACTTCCTCTCTTGGTTCCAGAGCTGCTGCTCAGTGAGAACCTCCCCCTCTTTAAAGACATGCTGCTGTGGAAGCTCTGGAGACACAAAGAGGAACAGGGAATGTTTAAAACAGGAATTAAAGTAAAAAGATAAGGATGTTAGCTTCTTATCTATTCTACAGCTTTATGCTCCATATGAAGGTCTGAAGGAGACTGGAGCCAATCCTAGCTGACATTGGGCAAAAGGTGGGGATAAAACCCTGGACAGATCGCCAGTCCATCACAGGGCAACACACAACCATTCACTCCCGCATTGACACCTGCAGTCAATTTAATTTAAAATCCTCTGCATGTTTTTGGACAGAGAGCAGGGTTTCAAACCGACAACAGTGCTACCCACTACGGAAGCATATTGCTGTCACAGTAGGAACATTTTTTTTGGATCAGTATCACGTTATAAGGATTAGGTAACGTGATAATATATTGTATAAACGTGATCAGTTTAATAAAACCAGAGCTTTCGCTTTCTGCAGCAGTACATCACAGGACTGGATGATGCAGAACAGGGCAGATGTTATATGCGTTCACAAAGTTGAGGGGCTGTTCACACTTTGGGTCACAACATATCCAGCTTGTGTTTCATTGCTGGGGTCTGTCATGTCCCGTTGTTGTTGTTGTTGTTGTTGTTGAGCTTCAATAAAAGTTTACGTATGTACCACAGCCCGTCTCCATGATATACGATACTATAAAAGTATAGCTCACACAAAAGCTACAACAATCGTCTTCCATATCGACAATCGAAAAAAGCCTGCAGTGATTTTAACAATTAACTATTAATTATCACAATTAAGAGGGTGAATCCAGTCAACTTGTTACCCAAGTCCAGGTGGGATTAGACTAAAGTAGGGCTGAACGATTCTGAATAGATATCAAATTGTGATTATAATTCCGATATAAGAGGGAATGATAACTTTTACATTTGAATAACATACTGTATTTTAAATGATTGTGAGTGTGATGTTTGTGCAGATGTGTGAGAAACATGTTTCTGTTAGGTTTCTCTGTGTTTTTATGAGTAAATCATCTGAAAAATATATAATAAATAAATGAATCAAATTGAATCAGACTCTATAATATAATGTAAATAAACAAACACAACAGCATTATAATGATTTTAAGTATATTGGTCGTTTAAAAAATGGGTGAAACCGCCCTTAAAATAAATATTTAGTCACTGTGGGTAAAAACACTTTACAATTAGCTTCTATCGTTCTTCTTTGTTCTTCATTCTACTGTTCTGAATGTTAATGACTACAATTTAGTCAAAACCTGGTGGATAAAACAATAAGACAGAATGTATTGTAATGTGGATGGAGGAAAAACACAGTGAAATAAGTCCAATATGAGTCACATTCACTTGTTAACATTTATAAAGATCATTGTGGTTTTACAAACCTATTCGCTGTAACTTTACTCGAGGTTTGCAAACGATCTCCAACAGTTTGCGCTGACGATTCACCTCTTCCTCGTAGTCGACGATTGTTTGTTCGAAGGCTGAGAATATTTCCTCGGCAGCAGCAGCTAGTCGCTCGGTGATTAAATGTCTCAAATGCTGACGCGAAGACATCGCTGCGTCGATAAAAGCTGGAATATTTACCCTGCGACACACGACCAAACCACCGCCTTCCCGCTGTGGATGTCGAGCCGTCGAGTACGGACTGGAGCTAACGCTGCTAGCTTTTGTGTTTGTTTACCTCCGCTGGTGCTACAACTGTGACGTTCCGGTGGTGCAAGTACCCCTCACGGGAGCGCGCGTGTCCCGTATTCAGTGAAAGTGGAGCCACTTATTTCTTTTTCAAGAATCTTATTTCATATAAGTGTATGAAAAACACCGACATACGGACGCTTTCATGTATTGTTTAGTGCCAACGATGTTGGTGTGCACCCTCCTCAGTGTCTCGGGTGGAAACAACTCTGTAACCAGTGTATTCTGCGATCGCTAACTCTACATAAACAATTACGACGCACTCTTTCACTAGTTACCGTCCGTTTCATGTACTAAAATAAATTAATTATTGCTGTATGAGTGATATTTACGTCTTCTAGAAAGTGAGTCAATACGTCCTCTGCCGGTGTAGTGCCGATAAGAGACTGCTTGTCGAAAAACGACTGCCCCCGACGGGAACGCGCATCTATCAGCTGGCAGGCGCAGCACCGAGATAAATGTTTTTTTTTTTACTGTGCAGAAATGTACTGTAGCCCAAGTGAAGAGGCTGGCTGGCTGTCTGGCTGGCTGGCTGTCTGTCTGTCTGTCTATCTAGTTCACTTCTTCTGAACTGATGGGCGTTCCCGTCGGGGGCAGTCGTTTTTCGGCAAGCAGTCACTTTTCGGCACTACACCGGGACGTGACAACTGTAACACCCAGCGGAAGTAAGCAAAACAAAGCTAGTGGCGTTAGCTCCCGGAAAACGGTGGGTGGTTTGTTCGTTTGTCGCAGGATAAATATTCCAGTTGTTAAAGAAGCAGCGATGTCTTCGCGTCAGTATTTGAGACATTTAATCACCGAGCGACTAACTGCTGCCGCTGAAGAAATATTCTCAATCTTTGAACAAAACATTGTCGAGTACGAGGAGGAGGTGAATCGTCAGCGCAAACTGTTGGAGATCTTTTGCAACCCTCGAGTGGAGTTACGGCGGATAGGTCTGTTTTTATAAATACTAACAAGTGAATGTAACTCACGTTGGCCTTTCACTGTTTGTCTCCGTCCACATAACACTAGATGTAGTGTTGTACTCTCTTTACTACGAGATATTAATTGTATTAGAGAAGCTTTTGACTTGAGATGAGAAACTATCGATTATAATAGGACAATTATTAACTCTAGGTCAGTGGTCAGCTACTAGTGATGATTCCAAAAAAAGTCTGATTTTTATTGAATTATTTAGTGATCAACACACAAAAAATATGATTTGCTCGAACTGACAATTAACTGACACGTGTTTGTGTAGAGGAAAACAAAACACTAATTGATATTCAAATAACAACATATGACCACATGTTAGGCTCAAAGAAGAAGTAGTTATTCTTGGACTGGTGCACATTTATTATATTTTTATTAACAGTGTGTGTTTGTTTTGAGCATTTCTATTATTTGACATATTATTCTCCACATCTCACACACATTTGGCAAGATTCACCAGCGCGTCACACGTTTATCTTGGGAAAAAGGGGCTTGGCTTGTAACCGGAAGGTCGCCGGTTCAAGTCCCCACCAGGTCGAAAGGGCTGGGGTACCCCTGAGCAAGGTACCCAATCCCCACTGCTCCTGATGCTAGGATGGGTTAAAATGCAGAGAATAATTTCCCTAAGGGGATTAATAAAAAAAAATTATCATGATGGTCATAAGAGGGTTAAACGTGTTTTAAATCAGATTTTAAAATCCTCTTGTGTGGGACAAGGTTAACTAACAACTACCCAAACTGAAGCTAACTTTATTCTCATTTTACTCTTGTGTGTGTGTAGAGCTTCCACAGCAGCATGTCTGGAAAGAGGAGGCGGTTCTCACGGAGCAGCAGCTCTGGAACCAGGAGAGGAACTCCAGTCTGGACCAAGAGGAACCACAATCATTACAGGTTAAAGAGGAGCAGGAGGAAACCTGCACCAGTCACGAGGGAGATCAGCTTGAAGTGAAGCAGGAGGCTGATATAATAATGTTGACTCTGGGTCATGAGGAAAGTGACCACATGGAACCAGAACCAGACAGTGACCAGCAGCTCCTCTCCCACAGCTCTCCTGTAGCCGAGAGTCCAGGTCCCACAGGAAGTGACCACGTTGACTCTGTGTCTAATAGAAATGCAGAGACTGAAACTCACACAGGTAAACCTTTTTCTTATAACTGTGGGTTTTGTGGGAGAGGTTTTCCTTATAGGTCTCAGTTCGTCGCACACACGCGAGTCCACACAGGAGATAAACCGTTTTCCTGCAGAGCGTGTGAAAAGAGTTTCAAAACCAAACAGGAATTGCGGTCCCATTTGAGAAATCACACAGGTGAGAAACCCTACATGTGCACTATTTGCGGGAGTAGCTATATGCGCAAAGATGACTTAATACTCCACATGAGAACCCACACGGGGGAGAACCCATTTTATTGTGCAGCGTGTGGGAAGTGTTTTCCAGGAACTGTTGATTTGAAATCCCACAAAAAAACTCACACAGGTGAAATGCCTCTCATTTGCAACGTTTGTAAGAATAGTTTCAATAGTAAGCAATCATTGGATATCCACACGAGAACGCACACGGGCGAGAGGCCGTATTCCTGTGAGACATGCGGAGAGCGCTTTGTTCATGGACTGGCTTTGAAGAAGCACAAAACAACTCACACCGGTTAGAAGACTCAGTTTGTCAGTTCCATAACTGCAGCTGCAGAGAATCACGACAAACGGAAGAAACCACCGAGTCAAAACTTCTGCTATTTTACTGATGATTGTCCTGAAATTGTATATTTGTAATTGTCTGTACAGTCCTGGAAATAAAACTTTTATGTATATATTTCTTACAAAAAGTCTCTTATTCTTATTTATGGAGCGTGTGGCCTTTCTTTTTAGGTTTTTATTCCTGATTACACAGATGAGACATATTATGTATATGTATGTGTGTGTATATATATATATATATATATATATATATATATATATATATATATATATATATACACTCAATAATATATATACATATATGTATATGTATATATATATATATACACTGTTTCATTAACTGACGTTTAGTCTGATTGGCACGATAAGCATGTTGTTTTATGGGGCGCGTATCTTTTACCTCTATATCATGTTTCAAGACAGCTGTGCGGGTTGGAACATCACTAAATAGGCAATAATACTGGCCAATTAGCACCTCCAGATCACGTTGCTGTGCAGTGGTTAAATGCTGCAAGCAGGATGACAGGTTAGCAAGCATCTCTGAATTTGGGAGGCGGACTGGCACCAGTCCGCAATCACAAACCTACAAACTACTGGGAAGAATCCAGTAACTAGGGAGGACTGAATATGGACACGGTGCACTGGCCTTGGCATGTGTCCCATTTCAACTCCTCTAATAACTGAACTGTAATGACAAGCAGAGTTATCGGAGAACGGCAGAGCTGATGCTAGAATAACAGATTGAGAGCATGCAGTGTCTCTCAAAGCATGTATGGGTTTTTTATCGGCTGACTCACCAGTCAGTGACACAGTCTCCCGTTCACGTGCTTCCAGTTGCAGCCGAGTCAGGCGGACTTTAGGCCGTGCCTCAGTATTGCCAGCACTGCTGTGGGGAAGGATCATACCTGGGCAGGGTAAACGGGGTCTTCGCTTGCTCACCTGTCTGGTAAACCTTCCCAGCATCTGCGGGTGTCTCAGCACTTGGACCACTCTCTGCTTCTGTTGAGGAAGCGTTAACATGTGATTCTGAATTAGAAACATATGGGGTGTGGTTAGGGTGTGGCTGGCCACTGATTAAAGGTACCAAGGAAGTCCCGAAGCAAGGCCGTCAGAGATTGCGAAGGAGGCCGCGCAGGCGAGCTTCTGGCTCTGGCTCCACAGGAAAGACAAGCTGTGGGGAAATTGTATTGTAATATAAATGAAGAAATCCTGACTAACTGAAATCCAGTTACTTAAAAAAGGGATTTGTGGCTGCTGTACTTTGGTTACTTTTGCTTGAAATACACATGGTTTCATTGAGGATTGAGGTTTTATTTCAACAGGAAAAAGGAGATTCTTGTCACTGTTCAATTTTACACATGTTGCCTCATTTCATAGATGATTTATTTTGTTTGACACGTCGTACACTTCTATAAAAAATAAAAAAAATAATCTACCCATTTTGCCAACGTTTCTTTACGTGGGTCAGCATTTCAAAAACGCTCAAAATTTACAGAATCCCAAACCTGAAGAATTCAGCTGTTCTGTTTCTTATTCTTAGGTATCTAATGTTTTTGGGAGCAGGGCTTTCCAGGTAAACTGACCTCTGTTGCCCCCTTGTGGTTATTTTAAAAGACAAACAATATGTAGAGGGACATTGTTACTCATCTAAGTGAAGAGAACTCCTCACTGCCTCATGCACATTTTCTAAATTACAGGAACACATGAAAAACACCTTCCAAATGTTTCACAAGGACATGGTTTCTCACGTATGAATTAAAGGGCATCTTCTGGAGAATTTAAAATACTTTAAATGACAGGATGACAGTATAGAAATTACACTTCTTGGCATCAACAAACTATTTATTCAGCAAATAATGGGACGTATGATAGAAAACGTCCATGTACAGGACTGAATGTTTTTAAAAAAACAGTTTCAAAGTAAAATTTTCATGTAATAACAATAAAACACAATAAGAAAAAAACAATGACATAGCCAATGAATAATAATAAAGAGAAATACTGTGACTTCTCATTTTGAAGTTAATACCTAATGGGTTCTTCTGTGTCACAAATATCGTGGAAACACTATTAACACTAATTTGCTTGTGACACACAAATAAACCTTTTATTGACTTACTTACATAAATGTCTTTCAAACCGGACCTGTTACCAAATGAGTTTCTTAAACACTTAAAACACTTAAAACTGTTTTGGTGTAAAACACTTTCCACATGTTCCACAGGAATATGGTTTTTCCACCTTTAAGAGACCTTTATTGGCTATCAAATGCGGACTTCGACGATAGCATTTTCCTCGTTTCACCTGTGTGAGTTCTCACATGCCTTACCAAAGGCAAATGTAGTAGTGAAAGTAAACTTCTAAACGGACACATCCATTCAACTGCAAGATCATTTTTAGGACACATCTTCCAATTCCTTTATCATAGCCATTAAAGAAATCAAAGTGTCCATGGTAGCTATTATCTATAGAACAAATCTGTTAAATCACATTGTAACAAGTGTTAAATCTAGCATCAGCCACCCGGTCTAACCCCAAACTAAACTAACTTAACTCTGGCTCCGATTGCAAAGCTTGACCAAAACTCTTTCCACACATTTTACAGGAGAAAGGCTTCTCACCTGTGTGAACTCTCATGTTTTGTCAAACTCTGACTGTGTCCCAAACACATTCCACACATTTTACAGGAAAATGGCTTCTCATGCGTGTATTCTTTCATGGCGTGTCAAATGTGTACTTCGTCCAAAACACTTTCCACATGTTTTGCAGGAATATGGCCTCTCACCTGTGTGAACTCTTTCATGGTCCATTAAAGTTATTCTCTGTTCAAAACGCTTTCCACACGTTATACAGGAAAATGGCTTCTCACCTGTGTGAACTCTTTCATGGTCTAATAAATGTGATCTGTCTGAAACACCTTCCACACGTTTTACAGGAATGCGGCCTCTCACCTGTGTGAACTCTCTGATGCTGTGTCAAATTTGCACGGTGTCTAAAACACTTTCTACAAATTTTACAGGAATATGGCCTCTCATCTCATGAACTCTTTCGTGTTCTGTCAAAGTTGATCTTCGTCCAAAACACTTTCCGCATGTTTCACAGGAATACGGCCTCTCACCTGTGTGAACTCTTTCATGATATGTCAAATGCTTTTTTAGTCTAAAGCACTTTCCACACGTTTCACAGGAATACGGCCTCTCACCTGTGTGAACTCTTACATGTTCTGTCAAATGCGTGCTTAGTTTAAAATGCTTTCCACATGTTTTACAGGAATACGGCCTCTCACTTGTGTGAATTCTTTCATGGCGTGTCAAATGTGACCTTCGTCCAAAACCCTTTCCACATGTTTTACAGGAATACAGCCTCTCTGTGTGAACTCTTTCATGTTCTGTCAAATGCGTGCTTAGTTTAAAATGCTTTCCACATGTTTTACAGGAATACGGCCTCTCACTTGGGTGAATTCTTTCATGGCGTGTCAAATGTGCCCTTCGTCCAAAACCCTTTCCACATGTTTTACAGGAATACGGCCTCTCACCTGTGTGAACTATTTCATGACATGTCAAATACATTTTTAGTCTAAAACACTTTCCACACGTTTCACAGGAATACGGCCTCTCACCTGTGTGAACTGTTACATGTTCTGTCAAAGCTGATCTCTGTCCAAAACACTTTCCACATGTTTCGCAAGAATATGGTTTCTCTCCGGTGTGAACTCTTATATGTATATTGAGTTGAGACTGAAAGGGAAACCCTTTTCCACACATGTCACATTTTAAAGTCTTTTTAACAGTTTTACCTGTCTTTGATGTGTGACAGTTGTTTACTTTGTTCCCGTCACTTCTCTTCTGTGGATTTGTCTCTGCATTTTTATTAGACACAGAGTCAACGTGGTCACTTCCTGTGGGACCTGGACTCTCAGCTACAGGAGAGCTGTTGGAGAGGAGCTGGTGGTCACTGTCTGGTTCTGGTTCCATGTGGTCACTTTCCTCATTATCAGGAGTCAACATTAATGAATCAGCCTCCTGCTTGACTTCAAGCTGTTCTCCCTCATGACTGGTGCAGAATTCCTCCTGCTCCTCTTTAATCTGTCCCGACTCTGGTTCCTCTTGGTCCAGACTGGACTTCCTTTGCTGCTCAGTGAGTACCTCCTCCTCTTTACAGGCATGCTGCTGTGGACGCTCTATACACACAAAGAGACACAAATGGATTGGTTACTGACAACAATTTAAAGATAAAACAAACCTATTGCAGACATCTGTTGATAAATTAGAACAGTGAAACTAATCGGCCTCCTTGTAGCCTGTGATGAGTGTCTGGATACTGGATGGAGGTATTTTTAACCATTCTTCCAAAAGGGAGCTCTCCAGTTCAGTTTTTAGGGTCATTGTCTTGTTGGAATATCAAACCCCCGCACAACTTCAACTTTGTGACTGATGCTTGATCATTATCCTGAAGAGTTTTTTTCCAAAATGAAAGGCTTCCTTCTCATCACCCGGCCACACAGATGTTTATTGTACAAACTGCGCTGAATTGTGGAACCATGTAGATACACCATCTGAAGCCAGATGTTCTTGCGGGTCTTTGGAGGTGATCTGTGGGTTGAGTGCAACCGTTCTCACAATCCTCCGCCTATGCCGCTCCTCCAACTGTGCCTGTGGCCTTCCATTTCCTGACAGTCCAAATTGACAGTTGAAACCATTGCAAAAGCTTCTTGTACCCCTAAACCATGATAATGAACTCTCTTTGTTTTCAGATCGTTTGAGGGCTGCTTTGATGATCCCATTCCCTCTCACTCCAGCAGAGTCAAAGAGAAGTGCAACTGGCATTCAGGTACTTTAAATACCTTTTCTCATGATTGGACACACCTGTCTATGAAGATCAAGGCATAACAAGCTAATCCAACCAATTTGTTGGTCATCACTTGCACTCCGCAGTGACGTCGGTTTCCAACTTCAATTACTGACAAATAATACTTGGATTACAGCAACATAAATAATAGAGAACTAAAAGTAGTGCTGGTACTGTCCGGTACACGACGTCCGACACAAGAATCAAAGCGAACGATGCCGTAGATTAAAGTTAAAAAGACTTAAAAATCCTGAAAACATTTAGCAACGGAAATGTCTAAATTGTCAATATTTAACAGAGGAGTCTGGTGTATTTAGAGACAGCACTGCTGAAAGCTGGCGATCGTGGCGCGTAATCACGACCACGTTCAGTGGTATTTCAGCCCAGTGACTGTGTCAGACGGAGTCTGCGCTCAGCTCATGCAGAAAGTACTGATCCATTCTGTGAACAAATCTTCCAATTCACTGATTCTAATGATTCAGTTACACCAAAAACAACTGCTTTACAAGTCACTACTTTGTGTCGCGTAGAAAACCATGTCACGGCAGTTTCACACAGCCGTGCTGAGTCATGCTGGTGAAGCGCCAAAATGGGCCAAGTTTTAGGTTTTGGCTCAGGCAAATACTGACAGCCCTTTCTTTAGGGAGTTGTTTATATGAAGAAGAAAGCAGGACATGTTTGAAAAGATGTTTGTAAAAACTATAAATCTAACAAATGAAAAAATCAAATTTTGTGACTGATTTGATGCCTTTTTTGTGTTTTGTCTCTTTTTTTGGCTCCTTATATTTAAGTTTTGTGTTCTTATACTATAGTTGTTTGGAAAATGAGGAAAAGCACATGTGCAAGTGTACGGAAAATTAAGAAAACTATGAGTTAATAAACATATTGTTGAAAAAAACAAGACAAAAAAAACATGGAAGGTTTAAGTTTTCACAAGTCTTGGTTTCAGTTGTATATATTGTGATTTACCAAAAAGGTTTAGGGGAAGAACAAAGTAAAACAGAAGCCACATCCTGGCTGTACAGACCTGTCCTGTGTAACTTTATTACAGGTCCCCACTTCATCTGGAACAGTCTGCGCTGAAGATCCACATCTTCCTCATGTTCAGTGATGTTTTTCTCCACATGGTCACTTCCTGTGTGATCTTGACTCTCAGCTACAGGAGAGCTGTGGGAGAGGAGCTGGTGGTTACTGTCTGGTTCTGGTTCCTTGTGGTCACTGTCTGGTTCTGGTTCCATGTGGTCACTTTCTTCATTACCAGGAGTCAACATTAATGAATCCGCCTCCTGCTTGACTTCAAGCTGTTCTCCCTCATGACTGGTGCAGATTTCCTCCTGCTCATCTTTACTCTGTCCTGACTCTGGTTCCTCTTGGTTCCTCTCCTGGTTCCAGACCTGCTGCTCAGTGAGAACCTCCTCTTCTTTACAGAAATGCTGCTGTGGAAGCTCTACACACACAAAGAAATAGGTTACAATTGGCATACAAGTAAAATAAGAAGGAGGTTAGCTTCAGATCGCATAGTTATTGGTTCATTTACAAAAACGACTGCAAAATTGAAACTGTTAAAAAAGGTTAATTCAGTAGAACTGATCTAAGTTTGGAGAACCTACCAAACCCTGCATTCAAATGACCATTATAGTCCAGCAGTTGGAGCATATGAGTTCCTTTGAGGACATGAGGACAGTGCTGGACCAGTGCGTCCTTCAAAGATCACGTGAACTTTACAGAGTTTAGAGAGTTTACAAACGCATATACTCATTTTAAACAGCGTGTCCTGGTTTGAGACAAAAAAGTCGAGCTAAGCTGTGCATTTACAGGCTGTAAATAAACCCTAAACTGTTACATCACCATAGCAACGCAGCACTAAGTTCACTGTGTAAAGGTAAACTACTTACTCTGTTGACGACACTTTACTGTTAAGCTTCTATTCTCGTGGATACAAAATAAGTCAAAGTCTACAATAAATTACGTCATATTTGTTGGGTTAGGATTCAGAGAAAACACAGTGAAATAAGTTGTGAGTATTTATAAAGACCATTGTGATTTTACAGACCTAGTCGCTGTAACTTTACTCGAGGTTTGCAAACGATCTCCAACAGTTTGCGCTGACGATTCACCTCTTCCTCGTAGTCGACGATTGTTCGTTCAAAGGCTGAGAATATTTCTTCAGCGGCAGCAGTTAGTCGCTCGGTGATTAAATGTCTCAAATACTGACGTGAAGAAGACATCGCTGCGTCGTTTAAAAAATGGGATTTTTACCCACGACACGGCACGACACGACACGACACGGCACGACACAACCCAACACAACACAACACCGACAGTACGGAGCTAACGCTGCTAGCTGGTTTGTTTAGACTTCCGCTTTGTGTTGGTCTACTTCCGCTGGGATAGTCGAAACAGTTCACAGGACGAATCGAGAGATTTACTAATGTTTTTAATCTATATTTCTAATTCGCTGGGTTTTATTTTCATTAAAGCGTCCTAAAGGCGATAAAAATGTCCAGAATTATACTTTTTTTCCGAGTGACGTCACGCTGTGTACGTGCACACTACTGAAGCGCGTTCTCGTTGTGTCTCGTGAATGGCGTTATGTCGAGTGCTGCTCAGTTTTCCCTGATCCGTTTAAGGTAAAGTGCTTTACATACTTCATATGTCATTTTGGAACGCCGGTGTATTTTCATGGAAACGTTGTCGAATATATCCACCATAGTGAAGCCAAAAACATTTACGTATTTGTGGTTGAATAGTTAATATCGTCCTAATACGAACCGCTAGCCTGCCGGCTAATATCCCTAGCATACGTTTTGTCGCAGTCATCAGAATCTTCTTCTTCTTCTTCTTCTTTTCCTTTCGGCTGTCGGTGTAAATAAACACCCCACGTTTGATTTCACCCCTTACTACTTGGATCGTGAATTGTAGGCATTTAAAACAAACAGTAACCTTGTCTGAACCCCTGCCCCAACATTTTTATTTGTGATATTTGAAAGTAAAACAAAAAAAACAAGGAGAAAACGGAACATTAAACTGCCTTTTCTGCATCTGGACCATACTGGACCGAGTCCAAATGCCAAATCTCTATATTTAGAATTGTCAAATTCTGAATATTGTCAAATGTACTGTACATTTTTCTAAAAACAAAACAGTTTCTGACTTGTGAGACATTTGACCTCTTTGTGGAGACATTTAACAGCTTTTTCTGCATCCAGGCCACATTAGACTAGGTCCACTTTCAAGTCAAGTTATAAGGTTCAGAAGAGGATTAATTTGTTTGGAAATACATACATCTGTCCTGCCCCCCTAGAAGACAGACATTTTTATTTGAATTGAAATACTATTGAGAACCTGATAATATTTATTTATTTATCTGTATAAACCAATGTTTATAGTTGTAAATAGTACATAGTATATAGTCCCGCCCCCCCTGATACCTCACTGCCCTGGGCCTGCCCCACTATTTGAGAAGTACTGAATTAAGGGAAGATATGCTGAAATCAGAATAATATGCTATTCCATAAGTTAGTTATTATATAAAAGAAGATGTGCCATGTAGAGTGCCTTGTATCCTTTTTTAAGCACAACCTATACATATGAAATCTGATTGAATTGGTGAAATTTGTAAATGCATTACATTTGAGAGTTTGCTTGGCTTGTTTTCATTAACAAAAATCACAAAACTGTCTATTTTGTGTCATCTGCACAATTATCGGCCGAAGATGTGACCTATAAACACAAAAAAGTTTTGGCAAGTTTTGTGTGTTGCTCGCAAAATGCAACATAGCTAGTGTGAACTGAAGAAAAATATACAGCCTGTCTCTTTCGTAACACAGCGTACACTGTTCTAATCATTATCCGTGTGTTCCTCTCCAGATGCCCACTCAAACCGAGTGCCACGTTTTCCACGAGAACACCACAGGTGCCGGTGAGTCGTGTCAGCACTGTGGAGCCGAGCGAGCCGTCAAACAAACACTGGAGAATCATAAAGAACAAAGGGCCCAAGAAAAAAACAGCGGCATCAACAAATTATACGATGCAACAAATCTACTGGTGGGTTGACTTTTAATACAATTCGCTGCACGACACTCACTCACTTCAACAAATCACTACCACTGCCATGTGGTGACTCTATTTATTACTATTTAACTTGTGTAACTTGTTTCATTTTCTACACACACAAAAGGACCAGGCTTCCGTCGCCACGTTTTAACATGTGTATTAAAAAAATACACATTCGAATAGTAATTACAGCATTCGATTATCATTGATTTTTTTAATATTCAAACTATATTGGACTCCTGAAATTCGTTCCAGCAGCCCTAATGTGTATCAGATCTGCTTATTTCTGTTGGGGCAAAGAATGAATCTTTTACCTCCAAGTTTCTGTCATATATTTGTATCTAACGACCAGGTCCACAGCTACTCGACATGAAATTCTCCCGATCTCCACACTGCCTTTTTAGGACCACTCTTGGGCTATTTGTAATACGTTATCAAGGTCCCCGTTTCTGAAATCTGCTGCCTGACTATCTGAAAAAATTTAACTGTTTAACATCATTGAAAAAGGCACTCAAAAGGTACCTCGTCAGTCACACAATGTACCATCAAACTTAATAAGTCATCTGTTTTTTCCCTATATTCACTGTATAGTCACTTAGACGATCGCTTCTTTCTTCTACGGTTTCTCTTTATCATTTATTTATTTTTATTTTTTTGTCTTTGTTTACAACAAATGTGGTCTTTGATTGACGTCTTCACGGGAGAGGTTTTCATGTAAGCCCTCACAGGTTTCATGCCTTTCCTTGGCACATCCCAATCATAATAAATGTGTATATTATTTTAAATGATACGTTGATAGCATGAGTTGAGTGACATCAGCTGTTTTTCCTCTGTGCTCTGCATTTGTATGCGTGTCTTTATGATTTTCGTCAATTAATTTTGTTCCAGCTCCACAAGTGGAATCTTTTAGAGCGGCATCCAGTCCTCCTCCTGGGCGAAAGAACCACGGACAGTTTTCAAGCAGAAGTCTTCTGTCCGTGGGAAACGGATGCAGGAGACGCGAAAGACGCCTTGGATACTTTAAAGATGATTTATGAAAGTGTCCTCAATGGTATGATACACAAATCTGCAGGCTAGAGTTTCACACCCAACTCTTGAGTGTATCCTGGATTGGTCAACTTATTGCATGAACTTTGTGTTGTAAAATTATTGGTGGTCAATGGTCATTGTTATGTTGAACATAAGGCAAAAATAGTCTTCACTTTTTCATCACTAACCAATCTGAAGCTTTTTATGCCAGTTATAAACCTGTTCCTTTGTGTCTCTTTGTGTGTGTAGAGCTTCCACAGCAGCATGTCTGTAAAGAGGAGGAGGTTCTCACAGAGCAGCAGCTCTGGAACCAGGAGAGGAACTCCAGTCTGGACCAAGAGGAACCAGAGTCAGGACAGATTAAAGAGGAGTGGGAGGAAATCTGCACCAGTCATGAGGGAGAACAGCTTGAAGTCAAGCACGAGGCTGATACATTCATGTTGACTCCTGATAATGAGGATAGTGACCACATGGAACCAGTAGCTGAGAGTCAAGATCACACAGGAAGTGACCATGTGGAGAAAAACATCACTGAACATGAGGAAGATGTGGATTTTCAGCACAGACTGTTCAATATAAAGTGGAGCCCTTTATTAAAGTTACACAGGACAGGTCTGTATAGCCAGGACGTGGCTTCTGTTCTCACAATATCACAATAAAAACACAAATCCAACACACATTATGTATGAAGTCTATTAAGAGTAGTACTGAAGTAAATGTTGTCTGTTGACGTCACATTTTAGTATCGGCTCAGCTCGCTTGGATCCTCGTCAGAGCAGGTACTAAAAAAACACCAGGTGCCAGGATCTGTCACTGATGGAAAATGTCTGCCTCACACAGTCACTGAACTGAAATACGACTGAAAGGTTTGTGATTCGACTCACGGTCGTAGCAATTTGTGTTTCCCGCAAGACCTCCTGATTCTGAGGACTCCGGGTCGACGGCCGTGATATTGCAAGGCTGTTTTTCTCGCTAATATACAGTAGGGGGCAGTGGAGACAGCCCATAATCTCCCCTCAACAAGACATTTAACCATCACAATGACGCTGTTAAATTGGGTTTTTTAAGACTTATTTCAGACAAGTGACTGACTTTTTTTCTAACCTAGCTGCAACTGGACTGTTTTATTTTTTTTTTATGTGTTAGTGAAGTTGTAACCTATTCCTTTGTGTCTCTTGTGTCTGTAGAGCTTCCACAGCAGCATGTCTGTAAAGAAGAGGAGGTTCTCACTGAGAAGCAGCTCTGGAACCAGGAGAGGAACTCCAGTCTGGACCAAGAGGAACCAGAGTCGCTTAAAGAGGAGCAGGAGGAAATCTGCACCAGTCATGTGGGAGAACAGCTAGAACTAAAGCAGGAGGCTGATATAATAATTTTGACTCTGGATAATGTGGGAAGTGATCGCATGGAACCAGAACCAGACAGTGACCAACCGCTCCTCTCCCACAGCTCTCCTGTAGCTGAGAGGCAAGATCACACAGGAAGTAACCACGTCGACTCTGTGTCGAAGCCACATAAGACACGTCACAAAAGGAAAAGTCGCGGCAATAAAGTGGACAACGTGTCAAAGATTGAGACTGAAACTCAAACGGTTAAAAAGTCCTTTAAATGTGACACTTGTGGGAAAAAATATGCACATAAGTGTGCATTAAATTTACACCAGAAAGTCCACACAGAAAAGAAAGAATTTTCTTGCAACACATGTGGCAAATGCTATACAAACAAAGGTGTTTTGTTGATTCACACGAGGACTCACACCGGCGAGAAACCCTACTCGTGTGAAACATGTGGAAAGACTTTCAGGCAAAATTCGCATTTAATAGCCCACAAAATAACTCACACGGGCGACAAGTCATACGCGTGTGAAACATGCGGAAAGTGTTTTGGAGAAAAACAGACTTTGATCGTCCACAAAAGAACTCACACTGGCGAGAAGCCGCACATCTGCAACATTTGCAAGAGTGGCTTTGCACGCAAAGATGCCTTGATGGTCCACACGAGAACTCACACCGGCGAGAAGCCGTACTCCTGTGAAACGTGTGGAAAGAATTTCCAACGGAGGTGGCATTTAAAAACCCACGAAACGACTCACACGGGGGAGAAGCCTTACATCTGCAACATTTGTAACACTGACTTTGGGCGCAAGCATACGCTAATGATCCACATGAGAACGCACACGGGCGAGAAACCGTATTCCTGTGAAACCTGCGGGAAGTGTTTTCGACATCAGCCCACTCTGATAATGCACAAGAAAACTCACACGGGCGAGAAGCCGCATTGCTGTGAAACGTGTGGAAAGTGTTTTCAGCATCAGCCGAATTTGATAATGCACCAAAAGACTCACACGGACGAGAAACCTCATTCCTGCGAAACGTGTGGGAAGTGTTTTCGACAGAAATCGCACCTGAAACTCCACAAAAGAACTCACACGGGCGAGAAGCCACATTCCTGTGAAACATGCGGGAAGTGTTTTGGGCAACGGACGACTTTGGTGAAGCACAACAGAACTCACACGGGTGAAAAGCCGTACGTTTGCAGCATCTGTAAGAATTGCTTTGGGTATAAACGAACCTTAAAGGTCCACATGAGAACTCACGCAGGCGAGAAGCCATGAGCCAACTCATGTGGTGACGGGTCAACTTCTTAAAAAAGCGTTTGTGTATCTCACCTTTTGCAACTCATGAAAAGCTTTATACGTGTAACACCTCAGGGTAAACACTAAAGCTGCCAGCTCTTATACACGGAACGCCAAGGAGAAGAAGTGGGTTTTTAGCTGAGGTTTAAAAAAAAAGTGTAATAGTAATTACTTGTTCCACAATTTAGCACTTTCAAAGGCTCCGTCTCCCTAGTGATTTGAGCTCGACCTAGGTACTACAATAAAAGATCTTTCTGCAGACCTCGGTGATTGGGACGGTAAGGATTTAAAAGATCACTGAGGTAAGTATTTAAATCAATGTTAAGTATATATGGCTTATTTCTTGTAGTGCTGTTTTTGCAGTGAGTGCAAAGCGTCTTAGCGAAAATCTTTGCGTCAGCGGCTATTTTATCTACAAAGTTTTGGATTTATCATAATTAATTTATATCAGATGTCGTGTATGAACAATTTCACTCACCTTCTAGAATGTATTTTAGAGAAAAATTCAATCACAAATATTATCTCGATGTTTCAGATGAACTGTCATGTATGTATATTTCCGAAAAATCCACAGATGCTCCAACTGTCTGAAAAGCACTTACCTTTAACGATGAGGAAATACTGAGCAGCACCAAAAAAATTAAATCCATGCTTCTCCTCCAATTAAATTGCGTAATGTTCAATTTTGTTTGGGGAAAATAAAGCCCATCATCTTAGATTCAAGATTCAAGATTCAAGATTCAAAGTGTTTATTGTCATATGCACAGTAAAGAAACACGTTTCCCTGTACAATGAAATTCTTACTTTGCTGTCCACTCAAAAAACACCAGCATAAAGTAAAAAGTAAAAAAGAGATGCTTTTGTAAAAAAAGTATAAATATACATAAGAAAAATATAAATATTACAAGAGACTAAAATAACATATATGCATAAAATAAGTGTAAAAATATGAACTGTACATAAAGTGAACACAGATTTAAAGTGACACACAGATTTAAAGTGACAATGTTTCAGGTTTTAAAGTGACGGTAACAGATTAAAGTGACAGTGTAACCAGGTGACAGGTCAGAAAATACGTTGCTGTGCTTTCTTGACCAGCTGTGTTGTGTTGGTGGTCCATGTGAAGTCCTCAGTGATGTGGACCCCGAGGTACTTAAAGCTGCTCACCCGTTCCACTTCAAGATCCCGGATAAACAGTGGTTGGTGAGGTCTCCTCTCCTTCCTCATGTCCACTATCATCTCCTTCGTCTTGTCTGTGTTTAGGGTGAGGTTGTTGTCCTCGCACCAAGAAACCAGACTGTCCACCTCCGTCCTGTAGGCCGCTTCGTCCGCCGCAGTGATGCATCCTATCACTGCAGTGTCGTCAGCAAACTTCAGGATGATGTTGTCTTTATGGGAGGCGACACAGTCATGTGTGAACAGGGTGTAGAGGATGGGGCTGAGGACACATCCTTGTGGAGTGCCAATGTTTGTGATGATGCTGGCTGATGTTTTATTGCCAATCCTGACAGTCTGGGGTCTGCCAGTCAGGAAGTCAAGGAGCCAGTCGCAGAGGGTGGGGTGATCTTAAATGATCTCTGATAACGACGAAATACAGCATTAGTGACCTGAAGGTCATGGAATTGTATACAAAATTTGTTTGTTTCGGAAAGTTGAAGGGATATAATTTTCTCGCTTTTGTTTCTAGGTAACTTATCAAGTTTTCAGACTTCCATAAACAAATGCTAGTGTAAAAAATTATGTTTACCTATAATTTCACACCCAATGGCTCCACCTGGTGGAATAATAGGACCATAACATTAAGAGAAAGATGTGGAAAGCCTTGGAAAAACATGATACAAAATGTAAAACAAGATAAGAATAACAACTATTTTTAAGTCCATAAGATGGCCAGACAATTTACACTTAAATTGTAAACTATCACTTTTACTCCAAATAAAGTCTGAGGGACAAAAAGAAACAGACAAACTGAAACAGAACTGATGTTATTTATTTTATAACAAGACAAGCTTATTTTTCCAAAGTAACACAAGAAAAAAGTAAATTACAGCTCGTTAATAGATGTTAGCAAATATTAATTTACTTCACTTGTACGTCAAAGGATTAGAGTCATATGAGAATATCTTTTATTTTTTGAAACAAAATTAGAACAAGAAAGCCAGAAGTCTGAGATTTAAATCAGAATTCAGAGGAAGAAAAGTCAGAATTCTGAGATTAAAGTCAGAGTTTAATCTCAAAATTCTGAGGAAAGAACTCAGAAATCCGTCTTTAATCTGAGATTTCAGTCGGAATTGTGGCTCTTTAAAAAGAAAAAATGGTTTTCAAAAATAAAATCACATGTGAAAATACTAATCTGATCATCAGTTTATGAGTTTTGAGTTTTCCCTGGTGCAGAATCAAGAGTATAATAATATTGATGATAATCAACGATGGCGTTAACTTCAATGGAAAATGCAGTAATACTGAATTAACGTTTAGACATATCCATGTAGTGTCGTACAGCAAAATTTATGCGTTTCAGCTGAGTTAAAAGAAATCAAAAAAGCTTTAGACCTTCAGGTTTTTTCTCTTTTCAAAATATAAAACATGAAAATGACAACAATGTAGGATGATCTGCATTCAGGGAAGATTTTTGTGCGTGTCAGCTTCAGGAGATTTGAAGGAGGGAGGTGATGCGTCAGACTCCTCCTTCTCCTGACCAATAAAGAACTTTCCTAAAGACGCACAGAAACACAGATGAGGACAACAATTTGTGAATCCACTAGAGACTGAATGATACTCAAAAGGAGCTTTTCCACTAGGCAGTTCTAGCACGACTCGGCTCGGTTAGTACCTGGTACCTGGTACCTGCTGCGAGCTGAGCCAAAACTAAAATGTGACGTCGACAAACTGCCGGCCACTGATTAGTGAGAGCGTCGTCACTGGAAGTCACGAGCGCGACGTCCGACACAAGAGTCAAACTGCCTAACTGTAGATCAGCGTCGAGTCGAGCTTGAACTGTATAGTGGAAAAGCTTCTCCATTTTGGACAAATGTCTCTACTTTATCCAAACAGGAGTCAGAATGCAGAACACTGTAGGAAAACCCGGCATCACATCACCTGTTCTACATGAGTGGAGCAAGATTCCGCTCATTTGGTGCCGTTGTACGTGACTTTCTTCCCACTTTTCTTCAGCACTTCCAAGAGAAAGTCCGAGTCTTTGTCGGACTCGACCCAAACTAGGTTCTTCGGCAGGTCGATCTCAAACTTCATGCCTGTGAGAACAAAAGAGTTGTCGCGTTTACTGCTGCGCTCCATTTGTAGTCGGAACTCTGACTCTGAGGTCTTGTGTGGGACCCCCCCCCCCCCCCCCCCCCATGTTCTATCTGCCCCATTACGCCACCTGCTGGCCTTCGGGGTGGAGCTGCTAGTCACTGATGATACACGGTGTAGAGACTGTGAGGGGTTTGTCTTTTTACCGGCCTAGTTAACCAAACCAGCTGAAAAAATAAACGAGTTAGCAAATGAACACACCCTTGTCAGAGTCCTTTTGACAAATAAAAACCCCAGAATGTGACTGGACTCAGTTGACTCGACGTTCAGAGCCAAGAAGTCACAAGGTACCTCTGGAAACTCTGAAGCAGCACTTTCTCTTTTACTGAGGAGAACAGCACGAGACATTCTGCTTTATGTTTGAGTAGATGATCCACTTTGTTGCTACACTTGGTCATTTAGCTTTTAAGTTTGAATAGTTGTGGTCATTGTCTGCAACATTTAGTTGTATTTGGTCTTATTAGCCTTTTTACT
The DNA here is from genome assembly GCF_958295425.1 of Solea solea. NCBI lineage: Eukaryota > Metazoa > Chordata > Actinopteri > Pleuronectiformes > Soleidae > Solea > Solea solea. The sequence goes on along the minus strand of NC_081147.1, from coordinate 2,002,942 downwards.
GTCCTCTATGAGTGTAGAACTATCATCCCTTAAATGTCTTTGTTGTCCTCCTGTTCCTTTGCTGTCGTATATAACTGAGGATTCAAATCACGGTCAAGTGACGGCAAGTCTTTCCGGTAGTCACGTTATAGTTTGAAGAAGACGGCGACACACCTCACCTTCCTGTTTGCTGAGGATTCTGGAAATGGCTCCTGAACATCCTTCACACGTCATCTCCACCTGAAACTCGTGCTTCTGTTACACAAACGTTCAATATTGCACATTAGTGTCTTTAGTCAGGCTGCAGAGATCAATCCATTAATCCAATTCCTCAGCTCCACCTCTGATCACATACACTGGTATATATACAGTGGAACAGTATTAATCATTTACCTCCAAGTACCAGGAGAGGAAGCTCACATATCCCATTCTGAGAACTGTGACATTAATGATTACCGTACTTCAGATTCCAGCTTCTTAAATGTGAATATTTTCTGGTTTCTTTGCTCCACATCATCACAGGAAAAAAAATCATTAAAACTGAGCAATGAGCTCATACGTGACTTGAGAAGATCAATCGATTATGAAAATAATTGTTAGTTGCAGACCTAGAGCAATTCTTGGTTTGTTTGGAACCTTCACAAAGTTCTGATCAAATCCTAATTAATATGATTTATGTCCATCCCTTATTATCACGTATAGCCTAATGTGTTGTGATTCTGTGTTTTTCATCTTTTAGATGAATGTTTTCAACTATTTTACACATGCGATGAATGTTTTTACACTTTTAATTGTACTTTAACTTGTTATTGTCTGTGTGTATCCCTGTAATTTCCTACTTAAATGAAGCTCGTGCACACGCAGATTAGTCAGATTCTTTCAGGAATGCCAAAAATGGTTACTTATTTAGATTGATTTCGCTTTTTTGTTATTTATCTGTCACTATGTATTGTAAATTATTGATGCCAACTCAATGAAGTGTTGGATTAAAGCTCGATCAGGTCAGTAAAAAGAATATATTTTTAGCCTGACAATCAAAGTGCTCGCTAACACAGAAATGATCCATTTGAAGCAACTAGCTTACAGGCTACTTAGCATCCGGGAGCAGAAATGCTATCCCAAAAACGCATCTTAACTAAGTTATTAACAATAAAACGGCGGTTAGTAAGAACTTACGGTCATGTTTGAAGTGACGTGTCACAAACTGCTGCTTCTGACTGAAAGATGTAGGAAAAGGTAAGTTAATCTCCCGAAGTGGTCACTTCCTGCTTTAGCGTCAAGCTAACACACATGAGCAGCAGCGTTTCCGGTATGAACAATAACCCTAAACATATTTTTCACGCTGTGGTCTTTACGAGTATGTTAGTATTATTATTATTGTTATGTTACATTCAACATTTTATATTTATTTATCAACAATATAAAATGTTCGCGTGCTGTTTGAGTGCTTTTGAAATGAAAATTCAGGAACATTTCCTCACGTCCGCCTTGAAACTGAAGCCATTTTGGCAAACTTGACGGACAACAAACGTCCACTACGGTGTCTTAAATTCTGTGATTTAAAAAATCCCCCCCCCCCCCACACACACACACAGGTTTGTGTTTATTGAGTTTTAAAACGAGACACAATTCAAGATTTTTATTTCACAATGAAAAGCACAGAGAGCCCTAGTGCCCCGCCCATATGACAATCATCGTGCGGCCCCGGTTCTCAAATCAAGCGAGCCATTCCGCTGCATTCTCTTCAAATTAAAAGTCTATGTCATTTTTAATTCCACTGGCAAATACATTATTATGACAATTATTATTATAAGTATTATTAGTAGTAGTATTTCGTCGCATTTTATTTATTTAAGTTAAGTTCAAATAAATGTCCCGTTATTACAAAAGTTATTGTAAGACTTATTGCGAGGGAACGCAAAAATTCGGTCTTAAAATACTTCCCACCATGACCCTACCTGGCCTCCGCAGTGAATGAATACAACTTTGTACCATACTATTGTACAAAGCTGTATTATTATTATTATTATTGTTGTTCGTATTGATTATTGTGAGCCTTTCTTCCGTTAATCTCACTCAAATGTTCAGAAAGTTTCAGTGTGATATAAGCAGTGGCAGGGATGTTTTAAGCAGAGGTGGCGATACATTTGGTTAAAATTAAAACAAAAATTCAAACAAAAAACACAGAATGTGTTTGTTTTTGGGAATTTATTTTGAAATACGGTAGACAACACCGCTGCTGCTCTCTGAGCCAGCGCGCGACCACCACGACGACGCTGAGAGCCGAGCGCAGCCGAGGAGGAGCCGAGTCCCTGTCGGTCACTTGTGCTGCCGCTGCTCCGCTGTTTGTTTCGAAGCACCTCCGGACATGATTACGGAATGAAGCCTGCGGCTCTGCAGTGACGGTGACGGTAGCGTGAGGTAAAACCAGGCCACAGGAGAGAGAGACAGAGAGAGAAGACGAGGTACGTTCGTTCCTGCGTCGCTTGTTTTATTCGTGTTCACGAGCAATGTTTTTATTTGATGCTAGCGTTAGCCGCCGCTGCTAACTCCAGCTTTATCTCCAGGTAGCTGAGTTAGCTTGGATGATTAAGCGTAATTGAGGGGTTAACAGGTTGTGAGCAGTGTCTGCTGCTCATGTCAGCTTTATTTCTGTGTGTGTGTGTGTGTGTGTTTGTGTGTGTGTTTGTGTGATAGTTTAAATCAGCTATGTTGGTTCAGTATAATGAAGGATACGCTCTTTTGATTGAGTGTCACCTGTGAGTAAACAGACATAACGTAGACATAAGATGTCTCCGTCAAATATACTGCTTAATGACCTGTTAATTACCAGTGTGCACAGGAGGAGGCAACATTTGGAGGCAAAATGACTAATCTTAATTAGCTTATCTTAGAATAGTAGTAAAATAAAGTGTAAAACACCCTGTAATCACCTCACCATTCATTTTTGAAATCGAAACAAACATGTTTTCATGATCGTTTTCAAAATCGAGTCATCGTTTGGTCCAGAAAGTGTCAAAAGTCTAGTGTTTTTAAAACCTCAAAGTGACACCGTTCTCAAATGTCATGTTTGGTCGACAAACCAAAATCATTCACCATTAATAGGGATGGGAAATGCTATCGAGAATGTACAAATGTCTGGGCCCACCACTTTAAAGGGCTTTTTCGGGATTAAGACCTGTGTTTTTTTACGGTTAGGCACTTGGTTGTGATGGTTAAGGTTAGGGTTAAGGGTCTAGGCAATTCCCCATGTCTATGATGTGTCCTCACCAAGATACAAACACAAGCTTGTGTGTGTGTGCTGCTGAGAAAGGTCAACACCTCTGTGTACATCGTATAAAAGTACTTAAACTCAGCTGATTTTGGCCACGCCCTTGTCAAACCAGGATGTGATGTGTCAGCAGTTTCTTAAACGCTGACATGTTAAAGTTTTCGTTTTTAGTCCCACGTTTCTGATCACATGGCTTGATACCGCTTTTTTGTGTCCGCTATGATACCAGTATCATAACCCTGAGCATGTTCCTATCAGTCTGGTAATAACGTCTGTGCTGATGCATTTACGCCTTATTTAGGGTTTATGGATTGAATTGGATTTTACTTTTTTATTTTCCGCTATCCGATACAGTTATTTTTGCCCCTATCAGACCGATACTGAGTATCATATTGGCATGACAGCTTCATTAAAGTTAATATTTTCTAGTGTCTTTGCTCCATATAACAAAGAAATCATTAAAACGGAATACTGATCCAACATTTTTTGGATATGACGACTATTTGATTAATCGGGAGAATAATCAACTGATACTCAAATAAAAGATGCACACTACACGCAGTGTACGTTACACATTATTGCTGATGTCTCACCGCACATTGTGAAAACTGCTGATTAGTTTATAACACGGACACTTTGGTCACGCACTGTAAAAAACAGCAACGTTTTTTCTTCTTCTGTTTTTTCTCTGAATGTTCAAATGCTGTCTCATCCTGAAGAGGAACTGCCTTCAGGAATCGAGTTTCAAGCAATAGTTTATGTTGGATAGAATGTCTCTGTTCTTCCATTCCAGTTCGTCCATAAAGAAATCGTATTATATTTCTTATTTCTCTTTCCCACAGATCCAATAACTGGTTGTGAAGTCATTGACTGACAGACATACACTGCTGTGTAATACCTAATTGCAGAAGAACATTTAAAATGGAGAAACGGCTACTGAAAAATGAGGATAAGCATAGGATCCGGAAAATATCTGCACAGTCCAAACTTTTGCAAACCATGGCTCATTATTTCCTCCACCGCGTGGGTCATGTTTTCATCACCGTGGGTTTATCTGTAAATTTGTCCTTTTTTTCGCAACTTCCTGTGTGCAGTTTTTAAACGGATCAGTGTGAATCCTTTTTGTGACGGGTAGGTGATCACCCAAGTATGTTCCCATTTATTATAATAATAAAAAAGTCAAAAAGTTCTGTTCGATCTTGTCCCACAGTGTGGTTGTGTAGTTCAGCTTTGGGATTAAGATGTCTATGATTAATCAGTAAAAGTTAATCTGGTTGTTTACTCCAGTTGTCCATTTGACTTTTAAATGTAGAGAAATGAAAAGTGAATAACCAACAACCAACCTGAACTTTATTGTATTTGTCTTTTGTTTATGTCTAGTGAAATAGGGACACATATAAGGTTCTTCTTATTTAGGCCTCAAATACAAAGACAAGATCAATTACTTCAGGTTTCCTTATGAAGGAGGAGCAAAGAAACCATCAGCGGCCAATGAGGTTAACGATTTCCCGAGCAGGTGATAATACACGAGCGAAATCTCACACCTGACTGAGGAATTGAAATGGACGTCTTTGTTAAAGACATGAAAATGTGTTTTTCTTTGTGTTGATGTTCTTGTCAGAGAAGTCAGAGCTTGTCTGTGTGTCCTTTACATCGAGGTAAAGACACGTTTTCAGGACTAATATTTGTTCTCAGCCAACATAATAACGATTAAAGAGGAGAAACTCTCCTTTTGCTTTACAGGGTCTTTAAAAAGATCTCAGTCATTATAATGTCACTCTCTTTTGTTGCAGGAGGCTGTCGGTGCTGGACTCCCCCGATCCACCAGCACTAGGATCCGTGAGGCTGGACCGGAGACGAAACCCGGGCCGCCGACAAAACCGCCTGACCTGTAATGACCTCCTCCAGCGACGTCGACACGCGAGGCGAAGGTATTAAGACCTCGTAAACACAGTTTCATGTACCGCAGGTCTGTGTACGCACTGGGATTATATGTAATCCCCAGTCGGTGTGCTTTAGACACTGAATCATCATCAGCAGACATCTTCCCAGCAGCAAATTAGATATTCACAATTGTTGTGACAGTGATTCCTGACACTTATTTAGTCTTTACTGGAACACAAAGAACCTAGTTTTTCTATTTGAGCTCCTGAATACCTCTGACGGACTGAAGTATGCTTTAAAGGTCTGGTGTGTAGCATTTAGGAGGGTTTTTTGTGTATTTTAGGCAAGGGCCCTGCTTTACAGAGGCCACCGTCTTGCGCTGCCGTGTTTATACAGTTTTGTATTAGATCACTTGCCTCTCAGGTTTCATATATAGTGGATATAGAGGTCTCTGTTGGATCTAACGAGGACTGAACTGGTAAGTCTGAGTGCCTCGGGTCCCGACAAACAAAACAACATCACACAGTGTGCGTTCCCAAATTCTTAAGTACACCTGTTCATCAGTAAGTGTTGTTTTAAGAAAGGAAGTTGATTAAAGCAGGTTGTTTTGTACAAGTACAAACACTCAGAGACATTAAAACCAGTTAAACAGATAAAAAAACACACACAGCCAGAGGCTCTAGGTGGTTTTGGTCATGAGGCTCCTTCAGTTTTAGGTCATGACTACATGAAGTGATGGGTGCAGGACAAATCAGACCAACCACTTTTGTCCCTCACAGAATTGTTGTTTTGGGAGTGACTTTAAACACGGAATAGAAAAGGATTGCCTAAGATAAAAGTTCTGTTTTCTGTGTGGGAAAAGGCCTCACACTGCCAGTCGACATTCCGCCCGCTGTCCCTTTTGTCATACTTGTAAAATAGATAATAAGATTCACATGAGACATGCAGTAAAGTCACGGGCCTCCGTGGATGAAGTGGACACCTCTGTGGACCGCGCCCCCCGTATGTCTTTGTTCCAATCGTCTTGTCAGCTGATTTTACATGAGAGGGGTTTTGTCGGGTTGTGGTCACATAAAAAAATTAAAAAGTTATCTGATGTGAATATGTTGTGGTTTCTTTGCTCGGGAAAACAAGGAAATTATTCAAATTGAACAATTTTGGTTTGTGAACATCGTCATTTTAAAAAACCTATTACAATTTCATTTGACTCTCAAACTCCTCAACTCCCTGTAGCTTCATGAACGAGCGAAAAAAACATAGATTTATATTGAAAAAATGGAAGATTTTAAGTGTTTCTCTCAAGAGATTCACAATGGTTTGAATTTCTTAATCTTAGAGTAGAACTAAAAAGGATAGAAGTGGTGGTAAATGGGATTCAGAGCAGCTCTAACATGACGCAATATGTGGACACTGTACACGTACCTCGTAGCATGACACACTTTTACAAATATTTATTACTTACATTATAATATATTGTAGAATATGACTCAGGGTTAGGGTTAGGAGACTGGTTGTCTCCTTTCCTTTCAGTTTGTATCGTGTTAATATTAAAAATGGAAGTAAAAAAAAAAATTAACTGTCACTAAACAGTTGCTCTTTTGCTCAAAGTATTGAAATGATTGAAAAATTGTGATGGTGGCAAATGACCCGACTTTCTCTGTGGATAAAACCGGATACGGACGTGACATCTGTCGGTTAATGAAGTTTTTGCCAAAGTTTAAATTTCAATTTAAACTCGAGGGAGATTTTCGGATGGTGTGATTTGACTTTTCTTGGTTTTAAAGGTTTGTTACATTGAATACATTAGTGAAATATTATACATTAAAATAAAAGTAAAAGTATATAATATATATACTAAAATATCCAGGTATTATTAATAAGACACATCGCCCAACCTTGCTGTGCATTGACTCCACTCTTGCTTCACTCATACAAGCTTTGCCGTTGTCCCAGACTCCTCCCCCTTTTGTAAAAGCCCCTCCTACTCTCAGTTTGGTCATACACCGCTGTCCGTCCTCATGGATACCCCAGGGCAAATATCGATAATGTTAATTATCAAATTGAGCCGAAACAAGAAAATCTTAGAACCTCGTCATGTCGAGGTGTTTGGGGGAAAAAAAACTATCCACATTTTTCGACATTTTCTGACATTTTCTGGACCAAACAAGTACTCGATAAATTGAGAAAATATATAATTGATTATGAAAACAATTGTCTCGCAATATATTGAGTATCGCGCGATCGTTGTATCGTGATATTATCGGTATCATGGACCGTGTATCGCATCGTGAGGAACCCTTTAGAGAATATGACAGAATTTGAAAGTTAAAAATAAATGTGACTACTCTGTTCCTGATCCAAATATGATATATAGTTATTTTTTTCTCCCCTCTTTGTCCCAGGGTCTTTGTTTTCTGACCACCACCCATCAGAGATGGACGCTCTGTGTCCCTCTCCCCCGGGACCGTCCAGACCCCAGCGTACTTACGAGCGGTTTGGAGGACAGACGGGAACTTCGTAAGTATTATCGAAAATGGGACGAAATGCAAATTCAGAAACTTTGCTTGACATTTTTTTTGAACAACTATATTATATCTTCATATCGTAATAGCTTCTTCGATTGTGGGGATCTGTGATGACTGTTCCTGGTGTTAAAGGCTTTTGCATTGATTGAAAATACACGACATTGACACAAATTATACTTCTTGTTCATTTTAAGCCTAATTATTTGTGTTACATAGCAGAAATGGACCATATTTATGGTCAGTTTCATTCTTTCTAACATACTCTTACATGTAAATATCTTTCATTTAACATTAGAAAAGCAGCTATTACCTTAAATGAGAAGGAAACAATAAGTGTATTTTAAGATTGTGTAATACAGATCATAAACAGTTTTTATTTTAGAGTGTATTCACAGTGTTTCACTGTCACTGTTTGAGAAGCACAAACTTCAGAGTTCAGAGAAAACATGTATATATATATTTACAGTACTGTGCAGAAGTCTTAGGCCACCATTAGTTTGTTGTTTTAGCAATGCTATCACGACAATAGAGGATCATTATTTCTATTTCACTTTACTGGAACCATCCAGAAAATATGTATGCAGTTTTCTATATATAATGTATACATATATATATATATATATATATATATATATATATATATATATATATATATATATATATACATATATATATATATATATATACATATATATATGGATATCCAAGGTGCACAGAAATGATCTCCTTGAATGACAGGACAGGAGATAAATAATCGATTTTCCCCATTCACAAGTCTCTTGATGATGGAAATTGTTATTCCTGACAAATTGTCGTCGTTATCTGTCAGATACAGATAATTTCTCCCCCCTCCCCCCCACTTTTCATCTCAAGTTTTTGTCAGACTCTGATTCACCTCCTGAAGGGAAACATCGGCACGGGGCTGCTGGGTCTGCCTCTGGCCGTCAAAAATGCCGGTCTGGTGGTAAGTTCACCCGCACATTATCACCCAGAATGACATTATCGGATATTCAGTACGCGACACAGACGTGGTCAGGCTCGTGTGTTGGAAGTTTGAAACAATGTGGGCATTGTTGCCTGGAAGGGAGAGAAGCCTTAGCCGAAGAGCCGTTAGCCGTGTATCTATAAATGCAAATAACGTCTGTCTGTTAGAGGCGTAATGTGACAAGGCCACGTGACAAGCTTCAAACTAGGTAATGACACATAATCCAGTGGAGTAAATTTGAACAGGCGAACAATGCCGAACTGTAGATGGGTTAAAAATACTTAAAAATACCCAAAAACATGCGTTCATCTCCAACGTCTAGCAAAAGAGGAGGAGAGGATCGATTGTCAGACTGAGTAACACCATTTCTGTGAGGACGGCCCCTTAGAGTAGGAATGGAATAAACGGTAAATCACTGACAACAGGAGAAAGCTCCAACAGCAACATTTTAACTAAAATGTCACAAACAAATAAACCCCGCCCCCCTCCACAAACCCGAATATACACACAAAACAGACTCGTATTGAACGGGTACCAGGAGCATTTAGGAGCTGAGTGCAGACGACCTACTTTTTTTTTTTTTTTTAAAGTAAAAGTGTAGACCTGATATGATAAAGAATATTTAAATAAGATAATGGTTTAGTTGGAGGTTTGGACTCTCTTGTTCTATATATTTATATATAATCGAGTCTCTTTAAGCTTAAAGCTATCAATTATTTCTGTCGTCTATTTTGTCCTCGAAATAATGATGTTCTCATGTCGAGGATTTTAGGGACAACATTTCTTTTCAACACCATTTTATGGACCAAACAAGCACTCGATTAATCAAGAAAATATCCAGATAACAGCTGATTTGATTATGAAAACAATAGTTAGTTGCAGCCCTACTTTAAATGACGAGTCTAGGCGTGAGTCAGAATGTGGATTTGGGAGAATATCTATATCTTAATAAAAAGTCCCTGACGGTTTCACTCGCCCGGGCGTCACTACTTCATTTCTCCTCGCGGTGGCGCTGCTCAAATGATGTTAAATAGCGCGCGTTTTTCCTTTGAGAAGATTAAATGTGTTTCTCTTCCTCTGTGCAGCTGGGGCCCATCAGTCTGCTGTGTATGGGTGTGATTGCAGTTCACTGTATGAGGCTGCTGGTCTTATGTTCCCACCACCTCAGTGCAAAGTAAGTGTGAGTTTGCTCATGCAAATGTAGTGAAAATGTGTGGTTTTTTCTGTGTATGCGTTTCCTTTTTTAGCCATGTTTACGTTACTTCCTCCTGGGCCAAAAGTGACTTGTTTGCTGACAGATTACACTCTGTTTCTACTGTGCAACGAGGCATAAAGCGTCATTAAACCAATGAGACAACAAACCCCAAAGTATGATCCTTTTATTTATTCTCATCGGCTGTAAGATGAAGGCAGCGGTGAGCGTTATTTTAGACGTTGGACACAGTTTTTAGTCCGTATGTGGCGCTGAAACACTGCCACCAATAAAACGGAGACGACACGGAGCATGTGCATAGCACATACTATTTTTATTCATTGAGTTATTCTTGTGTGACTGTGAATAAAGTCATTGATTGATTGTTTTTCTGGTCCAGGGCGAACGTGCCGTCTCTGACCTATGGCGAGGCGGTGCAGCACGGGATGGAAAACGTTCCGTGGCTGAGGAGACACTCGCAGTGGGGAAAGTAAGACATGATTTAACAATTGACATGTTTAATTAAGAGGCTTAAAGCAGCAAATACTGATTGCTTGATAACAGGAATGACTCAGATTATTTAATCCTTGTCCACTAGTACTCTCTTGTGTTTGCAGCAGGAAGTTAGTTTAGCTTATTATTAGGGAAGTGGTTAATGTGTGTCTACTAGAGAAACAATGCGTATTTCCCAAAATGTGGAACTACTTCAAAAAAAGGTCACGTGGTTCATATGTGCGTAATATATGAGTTTGTTTATTGTATCATGGGGATTCTCACCTTCTGTCTGACTTCTCTCTCCCCTCTTTTTTCTTCTTCGTCTTCCTTGTGTCAGACGCACGGTCAACTTGTTTCTCATCATCACTCAGCTCGGCTTCTGCTGCGTCTACTTCGTCTTCCTCAGTGACAATGTCAAGCAGGTCAAGCTCACACACACACACACACACACACACGCACAAATATACATCATATAAGGTTACAGACGGACCCTTATCCCCCGCAGGGTTAAACTTATCCACATTTAATCACTCAAAAATCAAGTTCTGTCACCCTAGAGGGACAAGTCGTCCCCAGGAGACAGGTTTTTGGTGTGAAATTAGTTTTATTCCATGCGTGATTGTTACTGTATGGAGTCTTAGAATATAACATATTATTGTATGTATTTTTTTTTCTTTAAAAAAGACGCTTTAACCTAAACCTAAATCTGAAAATGACCTTACAACCTTGGTAAACAGAACTTAGCCGAACCATACGATCTTTTTCTTTTTCATTCATAAGGCTTTCCCCGTTTCAAGAAATGTACGAAACGACTCTAAGTGCTGTAGTGTACATGCCAGGCCTGTATGTGGCGCTGTAACGCTGCCACAGAAACACAGCAAAAACAGATCTAGTGCGCGGTTTACAGACTCCAAACACAGGAAGAAGGCGACGACGACGAGATGGATGTATGGCTATTTATTGCTTTTAAAACTCCGGTTCGATACAAAACCTGTGCAGATTCAGTTAAAGTTGCTCCCGTGTATTTTGGCCCTTTTTGTATAAAATTTGCACAACCCATGATTATACTCTGATAAAATGTCCTCATGTCGGTGTAACACACAGGTCACTGTGTCTTTGACCCCGCGAGTTTTTACGAGACACCAACAAGAATCAAAGTGTCTGTGTGTGTGTTTGTGTGTGTGTGTTTACTCCGTCTGTGGACTTATGGCCTCAGCTCAGTCACACACAGGTCATTTTTAGTCGAAGCGGCAGTTTCCGCACTTACATCACACCTGTGTGTGCACATGCACCGCTGCGACCAGATACGCCTCGGTGTACGTTCAAAGTTTACACATACCACAGCAGATATGAATAAATGCAGTGTAGTTTGACAGTGGTTTTCCTTGCCGTCGTGTCTCCAGCCACATACCTGTGATGTCACACGAGTGTTTACTTTGTCTGTGAGTGCTGTGACCTTTGAACAGTAGCACAGCAGAGGATAAAAAAAAATATTACAACAATAAAACAAGGGGCTGATCCACGTGTGTTGTCCACAAAGTGTACAGACTGGTAAGAGATACAGTATTAGAGATACAGTTAGATTAGTCCCGTGGTGGGGCGGCAAAGACGGTAAAGATAAAGACAATAAATAATAAACATGCATTTCTAAGAAAGTACAACATGGAAAGATATTAATACGACTATAAAAAGTTAAAATAGATATACAATCACGCGTACGTAATGTTAAATAAATTATTATATTAGTATTATGTCACCTGCAGCTAAGTTGATTTAAAGCAAATCACATCATATTTGCCTAATGTCTTTCTTGTCCTAAAAACACTGAATATATTTAGGTTGTAGTGCAGTTTCTTACCACTAGATGGTGGTGTCTGTCCGCCACAGTGGCATCTGGTACATCCATCAACCACACTGCACCAAGCACAAGTCAAGAGTTGATTGGATTTAAATTTCTATAATAGTATTAATAATAATAGGTGGAAATTGTAAATACATTACAAGAAAAATGTATATAAACGGCAAAAATAAATAAAGTGTTATGTATGTATGTAATGTAATGTGTGCAAAATAACAAAAGTCTATATTCTAAAGGTAGCACATGTAAATGATTAGGTTAAATGACTGATATTGAGGCATTTAGTCCAATGCAGTTTCATTGTTTCTTACACACAAATATCTCGCATTAATATGTGAGATATTTGTGTGTGTAAAGCTGCACACAGGTTGGTTTTTCTCTGGACTCGTGAAAAGTTTTCTTTTGAGATGTTTGTATGTGTGACAACACACTGTAAATACACTCTACAATAAAATATCCACTGTTTATGACCTTTAAACTCATTATTGCCTTGGTTTATTTCCTTGGCATTTTAATGTTAATGTGTGTTAGAAACAATGAAATTGACTATAAATATGGACAAATTCTGCTATATAACCCAAATAATTAGGCTTAAAAATAACAATAGTATAATAAGAAGTGTAATTTGTGTCAATGTCATGCATTTTTAAGCAATACAAAAGCCTTTAACACCAGGAAAAGTCATCACAGGTACCAATATTTGCCAATATTTAACTCGTTCTTCCTTCTGATTCCCTCCTCCTCCTCCTCTCCGCCGCCACCAGGTGGTCGAGGCGGCCAACGCCACCACGTTCAACTGCCACGTGAACTACACCAACCAGACGCAGGTCCTGGTGCCGAGCTTCGACTCCCGCCTCTACATGCTGTGCTTCCTGCCAGCCGTCGTCCTGCTGGTCTTCACCCCCAACCTGAAGTACCTGGCTCCCCTGTCCCTGGTGGCCAACCTGGTCATGACCATCAGCCTGGTCCTCATCTACTTCTACTCCCTCATGGTAAACCATCCCTGATGTAAAAGTCACCGCCCAGTTCAGTTTCGTACGGTACAGCCCCAACCCTTCCATTTTCAGCACCTTTACCTTGGGATACCAGAGTCTATACAAAGCTAGACGTATAGTTGGTACAAACAACCTAACAAGCAAATGTCTCACAATATGATTTATTATTCCTGTGAGAATTTGAGATTTCTTCACAAAAAATCCTGATAAAGAGCCATAAGAACCTCTGTGACAACCTGGTCTGGCCAGAAGTGACGGTGGACCAAAAAAAAAGGGTTTTAATTTGGATTCTGATGATCCAGTAGAGTGTGTCATTTGGATTTAATAAGCACAAATATAATTTTAATAATCTCACAACCTCAGAGCAGAAACAACTCTCAGAACCCCAGGTTGGGAACCATGGAACTGAAGTTACTAATGGTACAAAAAATTTAATGTGTATTTACAGTTGTTTCTATTCAAAAATGCTGTTGCGATTGCGACTATAACAAAAAGCCTTTTTCCCTTTTGAGGATAAGTGAAGTGAGTTGTTGTTCTTTTTCCCGTTGTGTCTCTTTTTTTCCTCCTCCATTGCTGATTCATTGCTTCAGGGTGATGTTATGGATAACAGGACAAGTGGTAGTGACAGAGACTCCAGATTGCACGTTCTCCAGCTGTGGAGTATTTCATCCTGCAGCTTCTCACTCACTCACTGCAGATACACAGCAGCCGTGTTTACTGAAAAATGGGGGGGAAAAAAGTAATTTCTTGCATCAGAAACCTTAGAAACTGGGACTGATGAGTCACCTGAGCAGGTGATTTAGGGGAAAACTAGAGCAGAAAGTCTACAAAATTATCCCAAAACAGTCCCGAGTCGTCTGTTTGTCTGCTGTTTTCTCAACTTTTCCATTATTTACTGCATTATAAGAGTATTGTGACTTTTTTTTTTCAATGCATTAATGTTGTAATATTGTCTTTTGAAGTTTCCTCTTTTTTTTTACCCCACGCTGATTATTTTAATTAAATTGTTTAAAGGGATAGTTTGAGTATACAATAGTGGAAATAAGGTTGATAAACAGATGTTTGTCATCTGTCAGAAGGCTCACTCTCCTCTACCAAAGTCCATTGTCAATTATATGAGTTTGTCTCAAAGGTAAATACGAAGGAAGGGATTCGAACCCCAAAGTGGGGAAAAAAAGAACACATTTGAACTTGGAGATGGACGCAGCAGCGGATCAACAAGTCCTGTAAAATCACTGATTTTCTCTATGGAGTTTGGTGCAGCGAGAGTAAAAGGTTGCCAACAATGTTGTCCAATGACGAGATAAAGTGGCAAACATGTTCTTAAGACACTGTAGACTTAAACTATCGTCATCAAGCGAAGTAAAGTGGACGGTGTCTGATCCTCACAGACCCTATAATCATGATAAATGATCCTATTACCAGCTAATATAAATAACGAGCATTAGGAAACGGATGAGTCCAAACTGGACCAGCAGCCCAAGGCGTTCTCTCTGCAACACTTGATCACTTTCTGTCCTTGGAGATGGAGCGAGTCTGTCCACGCTGTCCTTCAGAAGCAACAAACTTATCTAATAACGCGAAATGGCAACACGCAGTTTCTGTGGCAGATTTGGCAACCCATTACATTTTTTCCTCCCATTTTTTTTCTCCAGAACATCACGTATCCCATCGACCTTCCTAAAGTGGGCAGGGCTAAGGACTACCCTCTCTTCTTCGGGACGGCCATCTTTGCCTTTGAAGGGATCGGAGTGGTACGTACGACCATTTTTCCATCGTGTGGAGGGTTTTTAAATGTAAAAATTCAGAAAGAAGAAAGTCAACAGCAAAACACACTGAGGAGGATTTTGTTTAGAACTGATTTTGTTCTCCTGTAATACTTATCTGTCGATATCGTACGATATAAGAACAGTATATGAAGGCATTATTTTTGTCTCTTCTCTGGATGATTCATGTCTAACGTCGTTCAAATGTGTGTTCTGTGGGCGTCGTCAGATTCTTCCCCTGGAGAACAAGATGCAGCGGCCTCAGAGTTTCCCTCTGGTTCTGTACATGGGGATGGGCATCGTCACCTTCCTCTACATCAGCCTCGGCACCATTGGATACATGTGCTTTGGAGATAACATCGGAGGCAGCATCACGCTCAACCTGCCAAACTGCTGGTAAGGTCGCACATCCATATATGTTCTTTTTAAAACATACACAAAAAAGCTTCTAAACCTTCTGATCCAGTGATTATTAAAACTTTAAAGCGTTATCTCATTTTTCAGCTTCTTAATTGTTAATATTCTCTTGGTTCCTTTGTGTCTTTTTTCAAAGAAAGCATTAAAAACTGAGTCATTTTGGTTTGGGGACAAAACGATTAACCTTTTTCAACAATTTTCAGGCACAAAAAACTTAAACATAATCAACAAATGAATAGGTTTTGAAATGAATTGTTAATTGCAGCCCCATTTCATTTTATATACATCTAGAACTGCAATGTTACTCGGTTATGAAATAAATCGCCAACCAATCTCATAAATCATTTTCGTTTTGTAAAACAAGCTCTTAAATGTGATTTGTTTCCTCGTGTGACAAAGAAATCATTAAAACTGAATCATTTTGGTTTGGGGACAAAACAAGTCCAAACAATTAATCAGTTAATCCAGAAAGTAAATTAAAGCATTTTGGATAAAAGTCAAACCAGCTTCCCGTGACTGGACTGATGGCGGCAGTAAGTGCAACAGATTGTGACTTCAGTGGGAAAGTGTTGAAAACTGTAAGACTGTAATTACTAATTTCTGTGAGTGTGCAGGAGATGCCCAGTGTTGACTGAAGACCTTGTGCTCCCCCCCCCCCCCCTTTCTCTCCAGGACTTATCAGGCGGTGAAGCTTCTGTACTCCTTCGGCATCCTCATCTCCTTTGCCCTGCAGTTCTACGTTCCTGCTGAGATCCTCATACCTCCGGTCCTGGCCCGCGTCTCAGAGAGATGGGAGATGGCCGTCAACCTCCTGCTCCGCACCGTCCTGGTCATCTTCACGTGTAAGTAAAAGTAAAAGTCGAATGTTAGTGGACGCAGATGTGGGGTTAGAAGTCGGAGACGGACGGATTTAGATAGTTGGATGTTCTGCTGCAGTAAAGCTCATTTCAGTGCTTTCATTTCAATCCTGAGCAACAATAACTGCCAACTTTATTCTGGGGTACACCATGATTCTTTTATTGTATCTTTTGTTCACTGCCTAAACATCATACAAAGGCAAATATAAAATAAAATAAAAATATTCACTTCATACTGACAATATTGTTGGTTTTAATCTTTGATTGGCAGCGCAAACAAGCTGAAAAATCCTTTTCAAAGATGCCTCTCACTCCAAAGCAGAAGTAGTGGCAAGTGATTTCCTCAGTCAGTTAAACAGCAGTCTCTGAGCTGCTACTGGAAGCCCTCTGCAACCAATTACTCCACATACTGTGCTATGGAAACTTGGAAATCTAAAGTTCCCCTTTGTGGTTTTCTGTTAGTGAGGGAGCGTTAGGATGAGGAGGTTTTGTCAGACGTCTGATGACGGACTCCAGAGTTCCTGTCTCTGACGTGGCTTACCCGTGTTTTCTTTTCTCCTCTTGTACAACTGCGCAGCAGAACAATCAGTGAGCACAGTTTGACTTCTCAAAAGTTAGTCTTGTTTTTTTGTCAGGCGATTCCAGGCGCCCATGACACGACCCAACGAAGGTTGCAAAATACTGGGAATTTTCAAAATGGGAAATGACGGGGGGCGTACCCCGCCTTTCACCCGATTTCAGCTGAGATTGGCGACTCTCATGTGGAGGATAAAATGGTAGAAGATGAGTGAGTGAGGGTGGATAAAAATGTCCCTTAAAAATGTGATCTTATATATTTGGTAGGTAATAAATTATAGCTTAATCTTTGGCTAAAATGCATGCAAATACAGTTCTACCTACCTACTAACCAACCAACCCACCAATCAACCAATCAATCAACCAACCAACCAACCAATCAACCAACCAACCAACCAACCAACCAATCATCCAACCAACCAATAACCAAACCACCAGTTCCATGTAAAGTTTCTGTAAATGTACCGGGAATCTTCCGCCCCTTTGCAGTGGACATAAACAAATATATAACTAAAAAAGAACTCTTCAAAAAGAAAGAGCTAAACTATCATTGAATGAAGAAAATCTATAACCCTAATCAACTTAAGGAAAAAAACTAAATACATGTGGGAACAGCAGGCATCAGCGAGCATGGCGCGTAAACAGAATCCGTTTTTGAAACTAATGAAAAACGAGTTATCTCTGGAATAATGCTCTCTTGGTTCCATCAATATAATATCATAGTTATATATCTTTATTTTGGCCCCATATTATAGATAATAAATAATATTTAATACCAGTTAGCAGAGAGAGAAATGACCACTCGTGCTAAGTGTGCGTGTATCTCTGAAAACCTGCTGTTGCTTTACCTCTGACAATTGTTCCTTGTGCTCCTGTTTGTCACATGGACGGGAATTAAAGCCAATAACTAAACAATCACGCGTGGACTCTGCCGCTCTCCTTCCTCACCTACTGAGACGGCAGCAAACCTTTAATTGCTCTGCTGGGCTGTTTTTAGCAGCAATAATCCTGTTTGCCATTCAATTGCCATTGATTCCCATTGATTTTTTTTTAGCTCTATTGTTGTTGTCTCGTGCCTCCTCAGTTGCACTGCTGTGATAATGTGTGCAGGTGCAGAGGCAAGGTGAAGTCATTTAAAGTTTATTATGTGAAAAAAAAAGGAGGTGAAAAATGAAGAAGGGTTGAGAGTAACAGGGAGTGTGTGTACAGCTGTATTCTCGAGCATCTTTCATAAAAATGTCCATTGTGCAAACACGCAGAACCTAATAAAAGGGGGGTGCCATTTCTTATGTGGAATAAAAAAGATTTAATACATCTATAACGTCGGAACAGTATATCTTCTCTTGCACTGTATACATTACAGTCCAATAAAGCGTGCATACTCTATAAAGACTTTTAGTGCAGAGACACTTCAGAGAAGCACAAGAGTTTCACTCACCTTGAGAATTGTCACATTCATCTGCTTTACTTTAGATCCTTTTCACTGCTCCCCACAGACGGCTGTGGTCTTAACTCCATTCATGGAGGCTTTTGTGTAAAGCACTTAACCATCACAGCGAGTGATGTGCTTTCAACGGGAAACTGAAACCATTTTTACCCTAATTTAACAGCTTTGGAGTCATTGTGATGGTTAAATGTCTTGCTGTGATTGGAGCGATTGAGGCCTGTCTCCACCGCCTCCTACTGTCTGTTGGCTTAACTCCAGCCTTGCAAGTTCAGTGCTGCCCACCTGGAGTCCTCAGAATCAAGAGGTCTCAAGAGTATCAACAATTGCTTCACAGCACTGCGCACACACACTCAGCCAGGTACTGAGTAAAAGTGTGTTCATCATGGCAGAGCCGGTGAAAAATGAGCCGAGAAAATTGTTGTTGGATGAAGCGAGGAAGAGGAAATTACCGAGTGAGGGTGAGTTTTTACAACAGTCAGGATAAAGAGGTAGACGATGGATGTTTATGGTGAAAAAAAAGCATGTACTCCAAAACTGTAGCGGGAGCTTCGATAATCGTTAGTTCACCATTGATTTTGCCCATAATTTGGTGGCACAACAGATTTATGTCAACACACGGATGTTTTGCTCCATTTCAGCCCTCCAAACTAATCCAGACCCCTCTGAAGAGATCCATATTCTGACTTGTCCAAGTATGAGTCACATTATTACATCACATGTCATTTGGCAGCAGACGCTTTTATCTAAAGCGACTTACAATAGAATTGAGTGCAATCACCCAGGGGTGGAGTCGAACTTGCGACCATTGCGACCATGATGTCTTTCGCACACAGGGTACCGGTCTTAACTACTGAGCCAATCGCTCACACGCTTTATGTCCGTGTTGTGGTTCCTTTAAACTGAGCATTGTGAACACAAATAAATAATCTGCATGTTGCAAGAGATAATGAAAATAAAAAGGTGGTGATTGGCACAGAACAATCCAAAATAGAACAATAAATTGCAGCCTTTGTCATTTTGTAATTGAATTGTTTCCAATTGAAATTGTCCAGACAGTGGGAGTGGGACACAATTGTCCCTGTTTCTTCTGAATGTTAGAAATCACTGTAGCAGACAGACAAACCCAGAAGCCTGTTCTGTGTCTGAAAAAAACAAACAGAGGTTTGCACACATTACTACTGCATCTGCTAAAGGCCACGGTCAGAGGATGCCAACAAGAATACATCATCAGAGAAAGCAGTGATTTGATCCCAGGGTCAAAAGAGTGGACACACTCCACTGTTGAGCTGCATCTCGAGTTTCTGACCATAAATAATTGGTCACAAGGACCACACTTGGCAGAGTCCACTGCCCAACAAATAAATATGCTTGACCCTCTGCCAGAAACACAAACACTCTGGCTCCATTTATATGAGGAGTGTCGGGTTTCCACCCCACAAGCCACAAAGATTTGTCTCCTCTGAGGCCACCGGGACCATGTCGACTGGATGGAACACTAACTAAATCTGCTTTCAGGCCTGCACTGAAGTTTGGACTTTCTCCAGAAATTGCCCGCGAGGGACTGCTTGTGAGACTGCAACTGTCCAAAAGAAGACACACCTCGGGTAACTTTCAGAAATTCTCAAGCCAGTTCCAGGTGATGAGTTGGGGACACAGCAGGCAAAGCCGAAGATAATTCACAAGCAAGTGGACAAATGTCCTGACATACATTTCTCCAAAAATCCCCAACCCAATATTCTAGAGTTTAAAAAATACAGAGCCTGAACTGCACCAGTCCATGTAGAGACTTTTGTGGAGACTTTGGTCTGTCGGTTGGCTGATGGTGGTGTTTTACAGCAATTGGAATCTGTTGTGTTGCATTACTGCCGTCCTCTGTATTTTATCATCCATTACTTGAGTTACTGCCTCCTAGATTACTTAGTTACTACTCTGATATTCGATTTTTAATTTTATTTAACACTACATTAATTGTAAATACAAAAAATAAAACAACAGTATTCTGAAAGCCAAATTCCAAAGCAAAATACAAAGTTTCACAGATAAAAAAAACAATTATCCCCACATTACACTAACTTCAACCATGACAGATAAATATCTAACCCCCAACACTTAAACATAAACCCAGTTCTAACCCTAAAACCAAGTCTTAACTCTCAGAAAGCCCCTTAAAGTCACAAGGACCAGACATAATAACCTCATTAAGATAGGTTTAAATCAAAATGTGTCCTCGCAGTCTATTGGAGACACACCCACTCTAACTCAGCTCACACGCTAATGAAAACAGGAATGTTTTTTTTTTTTTTAAGCTTATATTTAAAAGTATAGTATAGTATTTGCAGACTGTAACTCATCAGGGTAAGATTTGTACAGAATCTTACAAAAGTACATTTGCGAGCTCCAGATTTTATTCCAAGTGTAACCAAGAAGCCACTGTCAGAATGAATGACTTGCCTGCTATTTTGAGGCTTGATTAATCAGATTGTAGCAATTAAACACACAAGAAAAATCTGATTTCTTCAATGTTAACACGTCCTGGTTCCTAAAGGCCTGGGAAACAGCAATTAGTGGTTTCAAACTGCTAATAATACAGATATTGTCAGTTGTGGCTCCTGATAAACAATTAGATGGAAAATATGTAAATCTTATTCGCGCCGAGGAAAGGTCCAGCTTCAGTTCATTGCCATTCTGTTCACACCATTTCATTTGGAATAATATCTCAAGTCACGCCGGAGTTATTCAGTTACAGGACCACGGACGGCCCTTGTTAGCCCCAGGATCTTCATTTCCTTTATTAGCCGTGATTGGTACCTATAGAGAATTTATGCAGATGACGTTTGGTACACCGCACAGGTTTCCACACATGCATGTTGATAAGCCAATAAAAGGGAATATATGCATACATGCGGCCACTTCATGCCCGCGGGTCATTTGCAAAGCAGCCTCTGGTCTCGCTGGTGCTGAGCAGGAGTGTGTGCAGCAACAAGAACAGACACTGATGCACGTTTAGATGAATAAGAAGAGGAATTGGGTTCCGCTTAATTGCGTTACCACTCCTGTGTACATATCAATGATTCATTTTTAGTCTGGAGCCCAAATGGAGGATGAAAATTCAAAAAGAAGAGTACATCATCTGCGTATGTGTTGAGTAAATCTTGTAGAGAAAACCTCTGAGAGGTTTAGTCTTTGAATAGAGACCAAATCATAATTGGCTGGAGGGAGAATTGCTGCGTCTAAGCCCTTCTTAATCGAACCCTGGGTTGTTTGCTTGGGAAGTCCGGTTTGTGTGGGGAGGTGTGAATGTGCAACTCTGACAAGGGAGAGATTTAGATTTCCAGATAAAGCACATATATAGTATAGATATACAGTCCTATATGGACAAAAGTATTTGTGACCTCTGAACTTCCATGACCTGTACTGGTCTGGTCAGAGGTGTTGGTGGACCAAGAACTGGGTTTTAATTTGGATTGTGATTATCCAATAGAGAATTTTCTAAATTTAATATGCACAAATATCATTTTAGGGTGCATTCACACCAGCCCTTCTTAATCGAACCCTAGTTTGTATAATATATATATTATATTAGGAGTTGTGTATTCTTGCAATTTACCAGGAGTACACCTCTGACAGATCTGTGCCGCATGAGCACTCAGGGTTAATGTTTGTGTGAAGAATATTTAATCTCAGAAATGTCTACTTTGAGAAGAAATGAGAAATGTTAAAGTAAAACATAGGCAAAAAATTGAAATCATTTAATGGAAATGTCCTCTTTAACCATTTTCAAATGTCTTTGAAATGATGGGGAAATGTCACAGGAACTGCAGTAGTGACTGATTTTCCACAAACCTTGATGTTCATCTGTTTTTTCCTCCGATTGCTGCAACAGCAGCGCCCTCATCTTTTTCCCGCGTCAGTCGTATAAGAGTTAAAAGAGAGGACAGCCTTGAGCTAACTCTCCCCCTCTTCTATACTGTGCCATGTGACTTATAGTCCCACTCGAAAGGTCAGTTCATTTCAATGCAGAGAGATTTCTTTTGAAGTGAACTGTATTGTAATTCGCTGGGTTGGAGAAGCTTACGGTTTCTATTACCGTTGGATTAGAGAGTCTCTGAGTGGCAGTTGAACGTATGCTGTGGAGCTTTGCTTTGTTTCTTTCCAGATCAACATTATTTTGCAGGGTTTAATGAGGATGTCTTCAAGGCCGAGTCCTTCAGTTGTTGCTTGATCAGTTAAAGCTGTCATCAGTGAAAGACTTGATTTAAAGTCTGTCTTAAACAGTTCTATATTACTATTATTCTAGAGTGTTTGAGTGCTTTAGTCTTACGCTCTGACAGTAATGCTATTTTTCCATCATGGTACAGTTTGGTTTAGTAAAGTATGGTGCAGTTTGGAATGGTAAAGCCCTGTGTCAAGCTTGTGTTTCGACTGGGAACAGTACCTTCACTTGGTGGACGGGGTGAGCGCTGACGACAGTGGAGGACATCCAGCAGCTCTTTTTTCCCCTGATTATGGCTGTTTGTTTCAACAAGACGTCAAACTTTGTATGAAAATAGACTACACGCTTAGACTACACACTTATTCTACACGCTTAGACTACACACTTACATGAAACACTTATTCAAACATGCCTAGACTACACGCTTATACTACACACTTAGACTACACACTTTTTCTACACGCTTAGACTACACATTTATTCTACACACTTAGATGAAACACTTATTCAAACATGCCTAGACTACACGCTTATACTACACACTTTTTCTACACGCTTAGACTACACACTTATTCTACACGCTTAGACTACACACTTACATGAAACACTTATTCAAACATGCCTAGACTACACGCTTATACTACACACTTAGACTACACACTTTTTCTACACGCTTAGACTACACATTTATTCTACACGCTTAGACTACACACTTAGATGAAACACTTATTCAAACATGCCTAGACTACACGCTTAGACTACACACTTATTCTACACACTTCGACTGCACACTTAGACTACACACCTATTCCTGCACGCTTAGACTACACACTTATCCTACATGCCTAGACAACACTCTTATTCTACACACTTGGACTACACTCTTAGACATCGCTGCGTACTGAATTGTCCGTTTTTTATCCACAAATAAAACTACAAACGCAGTACTTCGGAGCAATGTTTAATTGACATGACCTGTACAGGTAGCGGACGGATAACTATCCGTACTTTCGTCCCGTATATTTGCATTGCCTCTGGTGTGCAAAGACCTTAACTCAACAAAAACCCCCTACCTGTTTAAGTTCAAAATATCCAGTGTTAAAAAAAAAAAAAGAGATGCTTAAAAAGAGATGCTTAGAGATTAATTGACAAGTTGTCCAGCAGAGGGAGCTGTGTGATTTGTGCTGAAATTACATTTATCTTTGAAATAAAAATGGTTATGAATCAGACACCTCCAGGCAGTTTTTTCCTTTCCAAAGTACACCAGATATTTCTCTACACTTGTTCCCATAGTGGCTGCGAAATAGACCATGAAAAGTATTCAGTGTTTTGTTCCAGCCTGTATAGCAGCGATATTGCCGGCCCTGGCCATTTAATTTCCTCTCTGGAAGTGCTTTCTTTGTCTGAGCCACTTTGCCACAGGCTGGAACTGAGCAGCTTGCATGTGGTTTTTTTAAGCTGTTGATGGGAACGAGAGAGGACGTGACGACATCGTGTGAGTCTTTTCTACTTCATCCTGGAGACCTGTGGCTCAAAGGTGGCGTGCCACTGGGGGATGAGTGCTGCATGTTGTCGAACTTCACTGTTGTCATTTTTTTTTACCCTTTGAGAAACATGCACCACGTTCACCTTTATGTCCTGTGGCCTTTGTTTTCTGTGCCCGTTTCAGCAGTGAATCCAAGATCAGACCGTGATGAGTCTAAAGATATATTTTAGAGAGTACATCATCAGTTTCTGGAATGATAATAACAAAAAAATAAATAAATACAGATACAGATTTTTACCCTCAAGAAACTCCTGTTGTAGTTAGTATATAAAATACTCCATATTGGCGAAAACAATTTGTCTGTTTGAACCTGCTCCCATTCAGACACAAAAAACCTTATAAAATTATAGGAGTGAAACGTTAAATTACAGCAATTTCAACCTCATCTGAAGCAGCTTGATAATAGACGAGTAGATTCCTAAAGCTCTTATCTGAAATCTTCACAGTGAATGACAATGTAGAAAAAGATTGATTTGTTGTTTCCCAAACCTGGAAATTATGATTTTCTGTAATGTCGTGTGTGGTCCACAAACCAAAAATGGGCAGATAGACAGGAAAAATATTCACATTAAAGTAGCTGAAAAATCTGAGAGGATGACGAATCGACCATCAAAATAGTCATTGCATCTCTACAATAACTTCATTCTGACCACATTATGGCGGCTCTGTCACTTACCGCCCTGCTTACGATGATGATGTGATGATATTTATCTATTACAGGCAACTTAAAATGAATTTCCTTTTTAAATCATCATTTTTACATGAGTGTGAGTATTAAGAGGAGAAAGTGCGGCCACAAATCCCATTTTCTACTTCAGACAATGACTTCTTTGGACTTTTGGGCCTGCAAAATGCTACACTTACTGACACTAGGGTTAATATGTTTATTTATAGGAACAAAAGCTTGTGTTTTCACAGGGCAGTTCAGCTCACCACGGTGTGATTATGAACAGTAAACCCTGATCCCTGTGAGTGGGCCAGGTGGCGACATGCTATCACAACAAGAAACACAATTACATTGATTATTTTGGTTCCCTTCTTAACTATTTTGTTTATCAATTGTTCTTTTTTAAAACAAGCTTTCTAATTTTTCTTATACGTGAATGTTTTCTATTTTCTTTGCTCCACGTAACAAATGAAAAACATATTAAGTTTATTTAGATTTGGGGCCAAATAAAGACATTTGGGAAAACAGCGCTTGACATTTTTCAAGCTGATCTAAAAGCAGCACAGCCTGTGAGTGTGAGTGTGATGAAGACAGGTCAGCCTGAGGATTTCTGTCTTTAACAGGGAACTCCCACTGGACAGGGAAGGTCATCCTCTCCCTCCAACTCCTCCCTTTCCCTTACTTTTGCTTTCTTTCTCTTCAGTTATGAACACTGGAGTCCATCCATGTTTACTTGTTACCTTTTGAAAGACCCAAGCTTGTCCTTTTCTGTTTGTTTCTTCTCTTTTATTCTTTTTTTAACAATATGCATGTATCACACAATGAAATGTTACATGTCCACCACAGAAATGGCAGACTAAAAAGGTCTATAATGACATTTCCCCCCTCCCCACCGCTGCACAATGCACAACAAAGAAAGAATGGCAGCTCATCATGCTGCTGTGTATAGTTTGTCCTCTTGTCACCCGGAGTTGAATCCTCGTTTGTGATTTTCGGACGTATTTTCGAAGGGGAAACCAGGTGTAATGTATATGTGTGTGTCTTTCAACTCCTCTTTCCAAAGAAAGCCAAATAAGTCAAAAGTCTGCGTGACCAGGTGTGGCACGTTTATTGACTTCGTAGAGGAACAAATGCCAAAATTTGTCTTTATAACATTGACATTTAAGTATTTAGCTTTTTATCCAAAGAGGCTTACAAAAGAGGAATAAGCTACATAGAAGTAGTCTCCGAAAGAACTCCACTAGATAGAAGACCAGAGCCTCTACTAGGGGATGGGGAGTCGATGTTAATGTAGATGTTATGATGTATCATTGGCTTGGCTATAAACCTGATATTACCTCCCAAAAAGAAAATAAATGATAGAAAAAATTACCAAACTCCTAACTTAAGAACAGGAGAAAGAAAGATGAAACAAAATGGTTTCTCTCTCCTACTTATACTGCTACCTTTTGAATTTAACATGAAAAATTATTAATTTTATATTACAGCAAGTATTATTTATCTTAAATAAACACGCCGTACAAATGGAACTAAACGCATTGTAAAAAGCAACTTTAAGCATATACAACCTTATCTTTAACTTTATGTACTTTCACGTACATTATATGTATATATATATGTATATATATATATATATATATATATATATATATATATGCATATATACAGTATATATAAAAGACAAAATAACACAACCGAGGCAAGAAGCAGGAAGTATACATCACAAAGAGATTCAAACATTATTAGCGTTTAGTTGAAATCCGTGTCATTTTTGACAGTTTTAATTACGTACAGTGAGGATGAACCAGATCCTGAGGGATGTCAGGAGCAGTGACGAGGCCCTGAAGTGAATTAAATAGAGTTTTAAACTAGTTACAGTTTTGTGAGGAGACTTAAACGGACTCACTACAGCTATAAGTGATTACATAGCTGACATATTAACCCATATTTTGTGTTTTCTGTACCTGAAAACAGATTTTATATCCCAGTCAGTTCAATAAAGGTCAAATGGAACTTAAAAATACCAGATTACAGCTCCTTCAATAGAATACTAACACAAGCTCATTTCACCTTGTTTTTTCCTTTTTTATTCTCTTCATTTGTTCCTTGGAGAGAGTTATAACGACAGCTTGTGCAACCTGATTATTTTTGTATTTTTAAACAACCATCAGCTATGATTAATTGAATTGGTAAATGTGATCAAGGCACATCCTGTTTCCGCTTGGCGAAAGGCGTTTGATTGCGCTCACAATTTATCCCAAGGGCTGGAATAAATCAATTTGGCCTCCCCAAGAAATTCTCACTATTTGTGTTAGAGGATAGAGAAGGAAGAGATTAGAGAGGACGGATCACTCCGACAAGAAACCGTTGTTTTAGAGGATTTGGTTTTTTTTCCCCTTTAACTTCGATTGCCGGCACTCACCCACTCACCCAACCAGTAGAGAGCTCACTGAAGTTTTATTGTTGCTTGTAATGACAGGGCCTGTCATCTCATGTTTATATGCTTTTGTCCAAGGCTTAGAGTTTAGTTGCACTTAGGGGACATGGGTGTGATCCACCCAGGGCCTTTCTGTGAGGAGTTTGCATGTTCAGGGTTCTCCTGCTTCCTCCCACAGTCCAAAAACATGCAAAACTGGGGATTAAGTTGATTGCACTTGAAATTGGCAGTATGTGTGAGTCTGAGAGTGAATGTTTTTTTGGTGGACTGAGGTGGACTGGTGGAGGGAAAAGTTGTACAAATGTCTTTGACTGCAGTCTAGGCATTTTAGATCTTCCAGATCTTTAGGGGTGGAGCTTTGAAGGAGGTCTGACAGGAAAGTTTGGAATTTTTTGGACGCGTGTGGCCTGTGCACAGAGAAGTGTCAAGTGCTTCTGAAATGCAGTTATTCAAAGAAAGAGTGTGAGTGAAAGTCATTAACCCAGAACAGTCCACCTTTTTTGAACTCATGAGGGAAATGAGGTGGGGGTTTTTATGGCAGTGCCAAAGCAAATAAAACATTGGAGTCATTTTAGACAAAATGGCAGAGGAGGCTCGTTTGATGCCAAATTAATTATCATTAGAGATAATGACTGCTGAGCTCAATGGTATTTCTTGCTCG
Source organism: Solea solea (assembly GCF_958295425.1). Classification (NCBI taxonomy): domain Eukaryota; kingdom Metazoa; phylum Chordata; class Actinopteri; order Pleuronectiformes; family Soleidae; genus Solea; species Solea solea. The sequence goes on along the minus strand of NC_081147.1, from coordinate 1,975,171 downwards.
CAATAATTATGTTGTATCCGATAAATGTAAATCACCGTGTTTCAGAGGTTTATTATCTTTTCTTTTCAGCATTGTGGTTTATAGTTTCATCATTGACCGCAGGTTAGACTGACAAATAGGCTGCACTTGACCACCTCTAAACCCCAACGCTTCATCCCACAAGCTTCGCCAATAATTCTGCAAAGCACCTTGTCCAAGGAAATGAAATAAGTTCTTTGTAAGAGGCATTTAGTCCACAGCTTCATTATTACAGGATGCATACAAGAGGAAAATAATCACCTCTATGAAAAGTTATCCTCGGGCAAAGTCTGCTGAGCAGCGTTAGATCTTTAATTGCAGTTATTTCCCTATTCCAATTGAAGGGTAAAAAGTTAAAGCTAAAAGGTAAAGACACAAATAAAGACAAAAAATAATAATTTTCTGACGGGAAACTGACGGTTGTGTCACTTTGTCAAATTCTCCCTCCCTGCACGCGAGTGACATTCATTAAATGGTCGTGACTTGTCTTCTGGTTAAATTGACCACAGAGCGTGATGTGTTGGGATCCCTGTTGCTGCACATGACGTTGGTGAATCCCTGACCTTTATAATTTATTGCGTTTAGGCTCCGTTTCCTGAGGGGAGAGGTTGTCAGAACTGGTGTGAGCTCTCGTTCTGCTGTGGTGCCGCGGCTTCAGACATTGACGTTTATATAATAATGTCAGTCTGATTGTTTTATTTGAGAGTGTTGGGGAAGTTGTTCTTGGCTCCACGCTGATCAGCTCCATTCCTTGCTAATTAACATTAGCATATGATGCAGACCCTTACTTGTTGTTGGTCTTGGTGATGGCGTCTTGGGAGCGCGCCAACGGGACTGAGCTTCCCATCGTCTTTAATGAGCAGCAGATCAGGCAGCTTTGGGTGCAACAGATGAACGTTGGCCTCCAGTTGCAGGAGCTGGAAGCAGCCGGGTCCTGTGGTCCATTCCTCTGTGGTGTTTGCTCGCGGCAAGGTGAAGGCAGTGTTTGGTACATCCCAGTTGACTGTGGATGATCTGTTCCAGTCTTTGATGCCTCCTCAGAGCAGTCCCTGCTTCCATGTTTGACTCCACCCAGCTGAGAAGCTGTTTCTCCCAGCAGATATAAAAGTTTATTTTTAGGTTCCCAAGCTTCCCACTTCTCTCATTTTCTCAGATGCGATACTTGTGCGAAAGGCGTGCTTCAAATTGTGCTCATCCCGTCTATCGCACGCTCAAAATGTTCAACTTTTAGCGACAAAAACGTGCTGACGCGATGGCCAATCAGCGTAGAGATTCTCCAGATGATGTCACGTACTTGCCAGCAGCCAGATTCTAGCCAGATATTATTGTGTATGGACCCTCTGAGCTGTATGCAACGTTTGCAGAGAAGAAACCGTCGTCTTGTGTGGTTTCACAACACAACGTGGCAAGTTTCACCGCTTACTTTGGGTAAAGTAGTTAAATTAAATGAAATTAAAGTTGAGCAACACCTGTAGCTGTAGAACATGAGTTAAATTAACAATCTGTACAGTTTAGTGGCCTACAAGCTTGACCATGAGCTCAGGTGCACTTTGATTTTCATTTTCATTTAGAATCTATAAAGAGGTTACATTGGGTTTCTATTAAACTCTGACGTTCAACAAATATCAGCCAATATAAGTACACCTAATTGGTCATAGAGTACGTGAACAGCAAATTCCAGAGGATGTCGGGACCAAGGTTCTTTGTTCATTCATGTTTTCAAATGTGCTGTGAACTATACTATAATCAAGATGAATATTGTTTTCATGGCTTTTGTCATTTCACAAACACTTAAAACTCTGCCGATGCCTTTGTCTGACCTTCGCGTCACTCGGCGGGGATTGCAAAAAGCACTCTAAATTTTCAAGTTTGCATGATAAAACCGTCATCGTCATGATTCCCCTCACATTTTTCTACCTCTTCAACATCTCTGTCGTTCTCTGAAGGAGCATCTGGCCGTGTGAAGTGCTCTCTGGCATTCCTATCAGGTTTAATAGAGGAGGAGAGCCCAGTATTTTCTTTGCCTTTGTTTTTGACAGTTGGAGATGGTAAGGCCAAATCAGTGTGCTCTCCGCGTTCCATCCCCGGCCCTTTGAAGGAGCCTTATTGTGCACATTCTGCCGTCCTCTCGAGGGGACGGCAGCCGGGGCTTTTAGCTCAAGCCCTGTGGTTCGTTTGCTATGAAAGCTCAGCGTTCTCTGTGCGTTAGCGGCTCGGCTCGGCTTGGCTCCTCCACCACCACCTTCCTCCTACATGGCCTTGTTTGATGCCTCAGATGCAGTTTGAAGAGCATCCTTCAATAACAAGAGAGTTTTCTCAGAGGTGAAGAGGGTTTACACACTGGGAGTGCGGTGGGGAGGCGCTCTCTCGGGTTTCCTGTCACATGAAAGCTCAACCTTGCCGTCGCCCCCTTAGGTTAATTTGATTGACTTGAGTGAGTGAAAAGCGATTGATTGTGTTTCATCAGCAGGTAGTTACAGGTGTCCGACATGCAGGGAGAAACGGAGCCTCCGACGCGTCCGCTCTGGGTCAGTGTGTAAGAAATCAAACCACACAGTTTTCAGGATTTTATCAGAACCAACACTGATGCAGGTACTGCTTAGTGATATCGACTCCTATTGATCCTGCGCTGTAATTCGGGGGCTGAAGATGGATGGCCTGAAGGCAGATGTAGGTGGTGGAATTTGTACTGACTTTAGTGGCTGCTACTTGACTGATTTGTTTAGGTTTGCATTATGTAGCAACACATTTACGGCCATATCTGAAACACATAACATTATTTTGAATTGGTAGAACAAATCATTTCGAGTAGATTTTTGGTAAAATAATTAAAACTTAAACTAATATTATTTAAAACATTCACACATGAAACTTAAATAAATAAAGTTTGGGAAAATTCGGCAGATTTGACCCAGACTTTGGGAATCACTTAATGACATTTTCACTTCATGATTAGTCATTTTTAAGAAATTTAACACCCATCTCTTACCATGATGACCTGAGTTGTAGTGCAGCTTCAAATGTCACATAAATATTGATAATAACACCATTTGTCCAGATGCATTTGACCAGTGAGGGACCGTCACTGCTTGAGTTCGCGCTCTAAATACCCATCTATAGCGTTCGTTGTCAGCAAACACAGAAATGAAGCACACCTCAGTTCACAATCACAGCTGCCTCACACAGTTTATGTCCATCTCCAAGAAACAAATGAAGGTGACTCTTGTCCCTGGCGGCTTCAACTGCACGGTCACCAGTTCCAACATGTGAAAAACAGGCCCCTCAATCACAGCTTTATTTCTCACAGCCACAGTCTCTGCCCTCCCTGTCACTTTTCTCTCTCCTCCTCCTCTTCCCATCAAATTGCCATCTCTGTGGCCTTATGTGTGATTCACATTATTTCTCTTTTTTCGGTCTTTAAACCTTTTATCTACCACGGTTCCGAATTTCCTTTCACTCCCGCACAGCGGAGAAGATGAAAAATTGTCTCCCCTCCACTTCTTCTCCACTTGCTTTTCCATATCCTCGCTATTCTATCACACATGATCGCTCAGGTGTGACAGGTAGGTGACAAGAGGTGGAATATGATTGAAATAGTAAATCACCAACATGAAAAGGAACCAGCAGTAACATGGGTGAGGGTCACTGAGTTCAGGGGTTTTGAAGCCGTCCATCGCCTCGGTAACCTCGCACGTTGAGTCTTAAATGTTTTTTATGAGGTTTTGTTTTTTGTTTTTCAGGTAAAATCTTTCCTACAAATTAAAATCCTAACATAATACACCAATTGTATCAGCCCCAATTTTAAACACCAACAATTCTATTAAATCTGACTATTTCACTGATATTTCTATCAAACCTGACTTTAAACGCAGACATTTCTATCAAACCTGACCTTAAATGCAGACATTTCTATCAAAGCTGACTTTAAACGCAGAATATTCTATCAAACCTGAATTTAAACACTAACATTTCTATCAAACCTGACTTTAAACACAGACAATTCTATCAAACCTGACTTTAAACGCAGACATTTCTATCAAACCTGACTTTAAACGCAGACAATTCTATCAAACCTGACTTTAAACGCAGACATTTCTATCAAACCTGACCTTAAATGCAGACATTTCTATCAAAGCTGACTTTAAACGCAGAATATTCTATCAAACCTGAATTTAAACACTAACATTTCTATCAAACCTGACTTTAAACGCAGACAATTCTATCAAACCTGACTTTAAACGCAGACATTTCTATCAAATCTGACTTTAAACGCAGACATTTCTATCAAACCTGACTTTAAACGCAGACAATTCTACCAAACCTGAATTTAAACGCCAACATTTCAATTAAACCCGACTTTTTCACCCATATTTCTATCAAACCTGACTTAAAACGCCAACAATTCTATCAATCTTTTTAAATTTGGGACAATCGAGTTTCCGCTGCCTCTCACCGTGTCCTCTCTCTCTCTCTGTCTGTGTGTGTGTGTGTGCCTTTCGTCCACCAGGTGGCCTCGCCATCCTGATACCGGAGCTAGACCTCGTCATCTCGTTGGTGGGCTCGGTCAGCAGCAGTTTCCTGGCGCTGATCTTCCCGCCGCTCCTCGAGCTCGTCGCCTTCCACGCAGAGGGCCTGTCGCCGCTGGTGACCATCAAGAACGTGGTCATCAGCGTGGTGGGGCTGGTCGGCTTCCTCACGGGGACGTACATCGCCATCGTGGAGATCATCGCCCGCAACACGCTCAAACACGGGGACGCGTCCTCGTCGTACCTGGTGCAGTGATGGCGACGCAGAGACTCTTTGGCAGGTGGGACTGACTCACCCGGGGACACTTACGAACAATTCTAGGACACATTTTAATGTTTTAGTCTCTGACTCGCTGCTGTTGGATACGGTTGGCAGCCATTTTAGGATTTATCTGTCAAACGTCTCGGCAGTATGAAGGCGTGAAAGGTTGCTTGTCGTCGTTATTTCATCGCTCTACTGTACTCGCATTTCATCAAGTCCAAGAGATTTGTGCAATCGTTAAACGTGTTAGCGTGGCTATGATGAAAAAGCTAAATGATTCCTTTACGAAGGAGATTCCCTCGAAAGAAATTGAAGGGTACTTTGTCATTTTAACGTTCACGTATTTAATATCGCAGTTGGAAAAGTCGAACTACCTCACTCACCGGTGTCGATTTGGAGAAAAAAAAAACATTTAACCTTCAGACCAAATCATGTAGAAAAAAAGCAAAGTTAGTTTGTTTTTCATCCGAATTCATAGTAAAAAAAAAAGAAAGTCTATTCTTAATGACATTTGAGGAAAACTAACATGTCAATCATGTTTGCTTTTAAAAGTGTTTTTTTCTATAGCACACAAACCAAGAAAACACAAAAATACATTTCAGATTCAGTTACTGTCTTTATGTGGGACCTTTTCTTCCTCTACTAACACAGTGTTGTCATCGTCTTTAAAACTTTTATTTTATTATAAAAAAAACACTTGTTATTTTTATGTGTTTTTATGTTTTCAAATATTTACTAAATCAGCAATTTCTGTATATTTAATAGGTTTTTTTTGTTGTTTTTTTTAATTCCAACAGCATGCAATATTTTAGGACTTAACACTGATTGACAGTTTAACCAGAGAGACTCTGCATGTACTATAGTGTAAGATTATATGTATAATGAAGGACGAGCTACGTCTGCGTCACAAACAGGTGATGAATACGCCATAAATCGTCCGTGCCGTTGTTTGTCGTCAGTGTTTATGTGACAAAATGTTTACCCGCTGCAATCGGTTTAAAAGAAATCTCGTGTGAAGGAGGTTGTTTTTCCGTGAAAATGCACATTTGTTTCACGCGCACAAAAACGTAATGTTTGTGTAGCTATCCAAAGAAAACCAACTTCCATTATTAAATTGATTTTTTTTCTTGAATTAAGTTGTGAAATTGATAAAAATCACAAAGGCTGACAGTTAAAAAAAGAAAAGTCAGATTTAAATGACTTCAAGTGTTGCTCAATTGTGACTTAAAACAGATAATAATCTCTTTCATTCCCTGCTCAGATTATATAACATTAAACATGGCCACATGTATTTTAATGCCAAAACAATGTCTTTTTGTCACATTTGTTTTTATTCTTCATGTCACACATACAATCACATATATAAGTCTATTTATTTATGGTAAATTACACGTACGACTGTAATTCTTGAGCAGAACAGGTCACGTTTTGGCGAGAGATGGGGCTGCAACTAAAGATCATTTTCAAAATCCATTATTTTAGTTGTTTAGTCCCAAAAAAAATCTGAAAATGTAGAGAAATATTCATCCAACGTCAAAACGATGACGTTCCCCAGAAAATCAGATTAAAATGAGATTAGGTTTAGCTACAGTCCTGCTCTCTGTCGCCCTCTATCCCTCCATCAGTGGTACTGCAACATCCCAGCAGGAGTCTACGTCATTTCCTTCGAGGTAAGGTAAATAATTATTTATTCCACAGTTGTCATGTTTTCAGCCACTGTTTTCCAGTGTTGTTACGACGTTTGATTTACGATTGTAAATCAAACGTCAATCCAAACGAAAAATGTCGTCACCTTCTGAAAAAGTCCTAATCCGATCAAATCGAATGGTGACACCACTACAGTTTTCTAACATATTTACTGTGTAAAGAGCATTAAACTCTGCGTTTTGCTTTACTCACACTTTCACTTCTTTGTGTCAGCGTGGAAAAGAGCGTAACTCTGAATAAATGAAGGACCTTGGAGCCCTGCGGGTCGGAGCTGCTTTTGTGGACATCTCACCTTTTGTTCTTCTTCTTCTTTACATTCCCTGAAGTGCTAACACTCTCCGACATTTGCCACGTAAGCACTCTTGAGTGATCTCGCTCGCTGCCTAATTGATACAAATGAGACGGAAGCCGATGGGATGGGCTAAAGGTCCACTGGGGTTAATTTTCTTTTGCGTGAAGCTGCACTTTTACATTCAGCCAAAGACGGGAGTCTCATTAACCCCGATGTATTCGGACAACAGCACCGTGCATTTAAGATTTCCAGCTTCATAAAAGTGATTAGTATCTGGTTTCTTTGCTCCATTTTAAACTATGAGACCATTAAAACTGATCACTTTTGGTTTGTGGACAAAAACAAGACATGATCTCCAAGGTTTGGAAAACACTCAACATTTTCTGATGTTTTATCTGAATCGAGAAAAGAAGTCCTCAAGCTGCAGCGTTTGAACTCCTCTACCTTTTTTTAATAATATTTAATGCAGTTACAGAATTAAAATGTAGACCATCACACCTTCTCCAGCCTCAGTTGCGGTTGTTTAACACGACTGAACAGACGCTTGTGAGCAGCTTCTTCACCACCTTTAACTGAGAACGTGAAGATAAGGAGGAGCCTCTGTGTGGATACTTGGCTTTAAAGGACTCCCCTCCCCCCCATCTTTCAGAAAGCTCTCTTCCACTTCAAAACCAAGCGGAAAATAATCAATGTGTATTTTTCTCTTTGAGAGGACGATGGTTTCTCGCCCCGGAGCGGCGAGGCCAATCATGCGCTAATTGACACGGTCTTTTGCAGCAGCAGCAGCAGCAGCAGCAGCAGCAGCAGCAGCTTTTACATTTATAAGTGAGAGTGAGTGAAAGTTACGGTGGTGGGTTGAACAAAGGCATCTTTGGGACCATTTTGTCACTTTGTTTTTATCTTTCTCTCAACGGAGCTCCCCCTACAGTTTCAAGTACGACACCACCGTAAAAATAAATCCATGTCTTTATCCTAAAAAACTCACCACTGACAGAGCAGGTCCCTGGTCTCCCGTACCAAATTTCACGCAGATCGGTAAATGTGCAGCAAAGTTACAGTGAACTTCCTGTTTTAAAAAGGCCGACTTCCTGTTGGGTCAAGGTCAAGTTCCTTTGTCTCACATATAAGAGACCCAAGACTTGGCAACAACTCCTGATCCTGAGGACTCTGGGTTGACGGCTCTAATCTTGCAAGGCTGGTTTTCCACTGACAGACAGTAGGGGGCAGTGGAGACAGCCCCCAATCTCCCCACAACAAGACATTTAACCATCACAATGAACTGCACATGACTTAACGTGGCTCAGTTTCTATGAACCGCCATGTTGGCAGGCAAGACGATCTCAAGACGACACGTTCAATGTCAACACGACATACTTCCAGGAACACAGTGACAGTGAAAATTCTCTCAGCTAAATGAGCGTCTGAATTGGCAGGAACGATATTCGATGCAACGTTTACCGATTTCCTTTAGAATGAGTTTACATCTCTTCTATAATAATGTGTTCATCTCCGCAGAATTGAATCTCACCGCTGACGACGTGATTATAATGTGAGCAGAATGGTACGTGACAGATGTCACACATGCGGCCGCACTTCCTCTCTTTTATATTTATTTATTCCCAGTAAATTGAACTTGAATGATTTGTTCTTGTTTATACAGAGAAGAGATGAAGGAGATGAAAAACCGAGGAGATGAATTCATGATGGTCCTGTGTCTCCCGTTTAGACTATTTTCATGTAATAAATGATTTCTCCTGACTCTTCCCCTCCTCTCGTCTCTATCCATTTAATCTCCGACCTTCTCTTCCCTCTTTCTTCAGTTCTTCCTTAGTCTCATCTTTTTTTCATCACAATCGCTCCACGACTGTCACCTCTGTTCTGTCGTCTTCCCTCACCACCACACATCTGCTCTCCACTTGTTCTCTTTCTAGTCCTTTATTTAGTCTTTGTAGATATTTTACACCGTTAATTTAAATTTCAGTGAATCTACAGCAACAATTTTCTGTTCCTGAAGGTTTGATGCAAATCCGGTTGAGGTTTCTGTGAACCGCCATGTTGGCAGGCAAGAGTGTGGCAAAAATGAATGGGAGTGGTGCCGGATTCAACTTTAAATCCACGGAGATCGACCGCTATGTCACGAAACTCGACAGACTGAATTTATCTGATGCTTTTTACAAGTTTATAAACAGGTGGAGAGGAGACATTATTCCAGAGCGGCAACTTCCTGATTAACTTCTCTGCATCTTTTACTCAAAACCGGAAACTGAAAACCGAAAACGAATGGAGTCCACTGGAAATTAACAGGTAATCCTTAAAAAAGGTATAGAAACAGTATAGAAATACCTGTTCATATACAGTTGGGTACTGTACATACTAAATATATGTATATGTGCGTGTCTCTGTCCAAATATATACAGTGTTTAACAAATGTATTTAGACCACCTGTCATAAATACAAGAAATGAATTCACCTTTTTATTTGCAAATTTGAGTCCGAAATGAAATCAAACATAACATTCAACCACTAACACTAATTTTTTTCTCTTCAGGAATGCAAGAAAATAACTATAGTTTTACATCGTAATCATGAAATAATCATTTGAAAATTCACAGATAACAATAGTAATTGTATTTGTGTATTAGAAACATCATTTTTGGTGATACATTGGTGTATTCATTGATTTTGATAATTACCAACTCTCTAATACATTTGTTACACTGTATTTTTACTGTATCTGTAGCTGCAAACATAAGGTTTTTGGCAGCCAATGGCCAAGCGGAAAGGAATTGGGCTTGTAACCATAAGATCACCGACTCAATCCCCACAGTAAGCCAGAAATGTTGGACCTTAATCAACTAATGTAATCAGATTGGGGACTTGTGTGTGTGTGTGTGTGTGTGAAGTGACAGACAGGAGGCAGTGTCTCACAGTGAACGCTCCTTTATTAAGACATGTTGACCAGGGCTCGGTTGGTTTTGTCCAGACATTCAGAGGAAACATTCTCCACGACGATGTGCAAAACGGCGTATGAAAGAAAAAAAACAAAAAACAGGTACCTTCTCTGTTTACTGTTTACTCGCTTCATTCTTCACAAACATCTTCTCGTGAACTGTTTCAACTCACTTGACAACAGTTACTTGCATTGAATTTAAAGAAAGAATGAAAGAAAAAAGGATCTGGATTTGCACGGCCGCAGGTAAAACGTCCGTATCCTGAATTTTTCAAACCCTCAGCGGACCAATTATCTCTACTACTGTTTAAATCAGCCTTCTCCTGGAGTCTGTTCTCTAACAGCAGCAGCTGTGAATGTAAATGTACACTTTTCAGCTCTGAGACTGTTGGTTTTACTCCTTTAGGCTCAGTGTTTTATTCCATGTCCCCACACACGAGGAAGCAAATTACTTAAAGAAATTGTTTTATTTTTCCCCACACGACACATTTTGCATGCTGTTGTTACCCTGTACGAGTGGTTTTGGTCATTTGCAGGTGAAAGTGGTCTATTCTATGAGAATATGGTTCATTTTAGTCCAGTTAAAACCAGGGATGGGAATCGGTATTTGTCCGATACTGGTCAAAAATCACTGGATTGGACATCGTAAAATCCGATGCAATTCAAAAAGCCTATATGTCACATGCTTCAGTATGCATGTTAGGGCTGTTTATTTCTTCTTATTACGTTACACATTTGTAGAATTATGTCTTTGAAATTGGTTGTTAACAGCTTCACACGTTCATAAATGGTCTAAAATGACTATCAAAATAATCTCGGTACCTGTAGATACTGGAGTTTGTGATATCGTTATCGGTGATATCGTCCCATCCCTAGTTAGAACACAGCTATGCTAAGTGGACTTATTATTATGATAATTATTACTGATTATTTTCATAGTATTTTCAAAGAGGAGATAGTACATTTATGAGCAAATGTTGGTAGACAAACATTTGGTACATTGGGAAATCCATTAGCCTAGCATAGCAGAAACACTGGATACAGGAGGCTTAGATAATGGCTGCTTCCTCTTCATTTAAACAATAGTGTTTACAATCACGACAGTTAAGTCAGTACACAGTGTTTGTTTGTTTTTTGAATGTCGAAAAAAGCAAGGCGAGCAGTTAAGTTTAGAAGTGATTTTGAGGTACATTTTTATCATTATAACCTTGTTTGCTAACTAGCAAGTCAACGTAGCAACGCAGTGTCCAGAAAACCCCCCAGAAATGTTTGCTTTCTGTTTTATTTTTGTTTTATTTAAACAAATAAAAATGGATTAAAATTGAAGAAAAACTGCCAACAATGAAACAAATGATCAAATCCTCTGGGCGGGTATAGATTTAGCAGATGTTTCACAATAAAGTGTAAATCACAACGTGAAATTATAAATTTCATTATATAATGAAATTATTTTTGTTTATGCTAAGCTAATTTAACCAGCTGCTATCTGTAGCTCTGTGTTGTCCTTAATCTCAAAAAAACCCTCTTAATAAAATAAAAGTATTCCAAAAATATGCAAGTAGCAGCTTAGTTTAGCATAAATTCTAGATACATGATGAAACTGCTAGCCTGGCTGTCCCCAAAAGTAACAACTATAAGCTCACGCTTGACCCTACGAATCACTTAACACTTCCTGTCAAAATTTAAGCTAGCTCCTTGGTTTTTGTTGAGTGGAAATTTGGGACTTTTTAAGGTTAACATTAGCTGTTAAAACATCCAATATAGATTTCATATGTTTATGTTGTCTTTAAGCAGTTAGCACTGAGGGATTCAACATTAAATTCCGCTGAACATCTCTACATCTTTGGCCGACACTTTACTGGAAATGGCCGGGCAGGAAGTGACTGTACCTTCTCCAAATATCAGACCAAAAAAAGCATTTATAGTCAAAATCCCCCCCTCAGATTAAATGTCCTGGTTTTAGGATAAGACAATATATTGTTTACACTCAGTGTCCCTTCATTAACCAAACCTGCTGCTGTTTTAAAGGTCCTAATTTACCCATTTTTTTATATTCAGGAAGAACAAGTCTCACACACAGAGCGAGGTCATTGAAATGGGATTGCTGATTCACACACACACACACACACGCAACATTCGGAGTGTGAAACACAGTGATGTGGTCAGAATCCTGCTCATAACAACCATCATTTGGCTCATTCTCATGTCGAATATTCAGATCGAGAGCGGGTGTGCAGCAGCGATCAAACACAGTATTGCTTCTGAGCGGCAGAGACGCCGGGTCCCGTCTGGTTTTATGCCGTTAGAGTCACACACGGACGCGTTTGTGGGAGTGTGACAGAAATGCCTTCACATCGGATTATCACGGGATCTGGAGAGTCCTGCCCTCGCACCTGTGCTGCTCGTGTCCCTGGGAGGAAGAAACCCGAAGATGTGAGGAGGTGAAAGAGTCTGGGGTGAGATAAACAAGTCCACGCTTCAAGCAGCAACATAACAAAGCCTTTTGTTTTCTTGAGTTCTACACGTGTTTGTGGAGTTTCAGGTGGTCACAGACGACGTCCTCTGTGTTTGACGGTACAAAGAAAGAAAGAAGGAGGTCACTGAGCTTACTTTCGGCAAAAACAAGTAAGTAGACGTTTGTGCGACACTTCCAGGTTTTCATTTACCAGGCATTTTTTGGCTTTTTTGTGGCATGGCGCTGCATCAAATCCGAGACCTACGTTTCAGAGTTTGTTTGCGTGTTCCCACCTCCCCAAACGAACCAGACTTTCCGAGCAAACGGATTGGGTTCGATTAAGAAGCTGGTGCAAGATAAACCCAATAACAAGACGATAACATTTTTATTTACATTAACGTCTGTCATTTCGAAATCAGATTTAGCTCGACCATGCGAAACTATTGTAGATAAACCGGCAATGGATCGCGATCCAGTGGGCCTAACTACAGACCAGCTTCACTGACCCATTTAAAGTCCAGTAGACGAAGACGACGGTTGAGAACGGCCGATTACGCTCGTCTAAAACCCGAATTTTAACAATTGGAAGCTAAAGGACAGTCTTTAGACACATCGTGACCACAGTGAATTCACGTTCTAAATCAGTGAGGTAGCTGTAACTGCTAGCGGCCAATGGCCAGTGAAAACACAAGGTGTTGTTTCAGGGTATCTACCCATCCATCCATCCATCCATCCATCTATCTCTCCGTCAGGTGTAAATGGAGTCTGCTGCTGTGACCCTTTCCCTCAGACGTGGTAAATCTGTCAGACGCAGTGACATTAACATGTGCTTGTCCATCACTGTCTCCACTGTCAGACTCCTGAACTGTGACAGGTGTAAATGTAATTTGTGACAGTTTGACAGATTCCTCCCGTCTCTTCCTCGGCTTCAGTGTCTCAGCGTAGCGTCGCTGTGGAAACACGTTGTCGGGGCCTGAGCAGCAGAAACGGTGGAGGTGTGATGTGAACGGAAAGACTCGCTAAGCATCGCTAAACAAATAACTTCCAAGATGTGTTGTGGAAATGACTTAAAACTTCATTGTATGTTATGTATGTATGACACATTCACATAAATATTCACGGAAAGTTTGAGGATTTGTGTGGGGACCCAAAAAGAATCTCCCGCGACCCATCTGTGGGTCCCCACCCAGACTTTGGGAACCACTGAATTAGACTAAAACTGGAGGTAGGAACTTAAAGTAAAGTAAATATGACGGACTTACAAAAATAAAGGATTCACAGTGTTGCGTCTTTGACAATCCTGTTATCATGTGTTAAACGTGTGAAACCTGAGATCTCTTCAAACTCACTTTGTTTTTTTCTGTCGCTCTCAGGAGAAGAAACTGGGACACAAACAAACTGTCTTCACCCCGTCCAACGCTCTGTCCTGTGTCCCGCATGAGTCCTGATGATGAGGTAGATGCTACACCGCTCAACGTTACAAGGTAAATTCACTCGTCAATAACCGAGGTGCAGTTGTTTGTGAACGATGGTGTTGAGGTCGTCTTTTTGCATCAGGAACATGGCTTTATTACAGATTTAAGAATAAAATCATACTCGAAACGACGGGAAATGATTAAGACTGTTTTCTGAAAGTTTGTCCTTCTTTTAGCAACTCCCTGTCTGCATTTTATTGACAGATCAATGTGATTTTTTTTTGTGATGGGTAGGTGATCACAGGAAGTATGTTCCCATTGAATTTTGGTAAGAATCGACCCACCGATGACGTCCTATTGAGCAAAACATGGTTCAGTCCCACAGGACGACTTCATATGTGTTTATCTCAGCGACATCTGGACATATTAGGATGAATTTTGTCACATTTATGTAAAAATGGTGAAGCTCAGAAAGTTCTTCTGGCACTAAGATTTGTGGGAGCCCAAATATGGCACAAGTGCTTTTATTTTGAAATCTGGGAGTAAGAGGAAGTTGTCTCTACATGGCTCTTGCATGAGCAAGACCAACAATGTCAATTGGTTTTATTTGTATGATTTTGAGGACCTTTTTTGGTGGATTTCGAACACAGTTTGAGAAAGTTTGTCGAGGGGAAATTACGCTGGATTAAGATGGATTGAGTTTAATTGTGGCCTCTCTGTCCAACCTCCACTTTTCTTTAGTTCTTTCTTTGAGAGTTTGGCTTCTTCCTCAGATCTACGGTGGCCCTGAGAGCTCAACTCAACTGCTGCCAATGAAAATAATCAAAACACAATAAATATGAAATCACTACTCATCGGTTTGTGTTGAAAAATGAGCTAAATTAATATTTGTCGTGTCATTTTGTGTCTTTTCTGACATATTTTGAACTCTCAGGGCCACCGTACCAAAAAATTTCAATTTCTATTATGATGGAAATAGTTTGTGTAAAGAAACAGAGCCTCGTGTTAAACTTTGACGTTCAGATGTAAATCAACCATTTTTCCCCACAGCACAATTTTAGTTTTTTCTCGTTAACGTAGAAAGAAAAAAGTAATTTATTACGAGTCACTTTTTCTCCTCCGTGAACCTCGATGGAGGCGACAGGAACAGCGTCAATGTTTGTGTTTCTGCCTCGACTTGAGTTAATGGAGGAGTTGGTGCGTCACAGTGTTTGGATAATCCAACGTCCAGGAAATCTTTCTCTGTTGTGAAGCCTCATTTATTCCTTTCTGCCAAGTCCACTCTCTTCCATTCGCGGCTGTTTTTCCTTGTTCGTTAAAAGTCACAAACGTCTCAGCAGCGTAAATTGAAGACGATGAGGACGATCCTCTTGTACTCCTTCCTGAAGTTGTGGTTCAGGACGCCGTAGACGACGGCGTTGAGGCAGCTGTTGAAGTACGCCATGAAGTAGCTGGCCGTGAACAGCCACTCCGGAATGGAGCGGCCCAGCCGCGAGTCCAGCGCCACCGCCAGGCCGATCAAGTTCAGCGGCGCCCAGCACACGGCGAAGAGCACGAACACCACGAACATGGTGAGGAAGTTGCGGAGGTCGTGCGGCTTGATTTTGGGCCGCGAGTCCGGCTTGACCCTCCTCCTCACCTGGATGACGAGGATCCAGATGCGCAGGTAGCAGTACGTGACGATGCCGATGGGCAGGATGAAGTGCACCACCACCACGGTGATGGTGTACAGCGAGCTGACCGACTGCGCGAAGGTGCATGAGTACACGCGCGGGTCGTACTGCAGCGACTCCACGAACCAGTTGGGCACGATGGCGAGGATGGTGAGCGCCCACACCAGCACCACGTAGCACATGGTGTTGCTGTTGGAGAAGAGCTTGTCGTACTTGAGGCTGTGGCAGATGTAGCAGTAGCGGTTGACGGCGATGCCGGTGATGTTGAAGATGGAGCCGATGACGCTGAGGCCCATGAGGAAGCCGCTGATCTGACAGTGGATGTAGCCGGCGATCCAGCCGTCGTGGAAGATGGCGGTCAGGACCAGCGGGTAGGGATAGATGGCCACCACCAGGTCGGCGAGCGCCAGGCTCACCACGAAGGCGTTTCCTGTGGAAGCGAGGAGGAAAGAGAGAAGTTATTCTGCTTTAATTCTGCAAGTCGGTGAGTCTAATGACGCTTTTTCATTGTATGGTTCTAGCTCTACTCGGTTTGGTATCATTCACGTCGTTCTCTATGACTTCATAGCTCGTCCTCAACGGGGGCGGAGTCACGATATCACGGCTGCAAAGACACTTAAGCCCACGTTGCAGTGAGTGAATGTGTGAAAACCGTAGTGTAAAGCAGCTCATCGAGACTAGAGAAGCTCTATAGAAATACAGACCATAATACTAACTCTTCTTCTGATTGTATTTGGTAGTAACAAAGAGAGTTACAGTTCAGTATTTATCACCCTCTTCATCATGAAGAAGAAGCTTCGTCGTTAAACTTTGACGTCTTTTTGTCTGTGGTTCATCACACACACACAAACACACACAACTGTCAGTCAGCACGTATTAGTCCGCGCTTCTGTCTTTATTACCGCGTTTGGCCTTTGCAAATACTCTCCGACTCTCTCCGTATGTTAATGAGTGAGTGTGAGTGGCTGCCAGGATTAGAGGTTCAATTCCCAGAGTGCTTCACTGACTGAAGAAAAAAGATGCTCTCATTAGAGGCATAAATCATTCTGCACACTCAGACGTGGCCTCTGTGCATATTTCATTTGTGTGAATGCACCTTCAGGTATAACAACGTAAAATACAAAAAAATATCGAGGCTCCGCTCATGTTTTTACTGCCCTACGCTTTGTTCTAGAACACAAATAACATATTAACTCCACATACAAACTACAGCAACTGAATGTCAACTGTATTCCACTTTTTCTTAATGTAAAACACACTTTTCCAACAGGAAACTGATGTTTATAAACCACTCACTCTCCCACACCAAACCCCAGAGAGAAAATCTGCGATTTTAGCTCGCAGGGACACAGGAGCTGCTGGTCTACTGCTGCCTCGTGTGGTCAGTTTGTGTCCCTGAGGTAAATCTGAACAAAGGATTTTAAATGCCGATGTCACAATATAAGACATTTAAAGTCACTGATGGAGGCAGCAGTGGACCAACAGCTCCTGTGTCCCAGTGAGCTAAAATCACTGATATTCTCTATGGGGTTTGGTTTGGGAGAGGGAGTGGTTTATAAACTTCTGTTTCCTGTTGGAAATGTGTGTCCAACAGTGAGATACAGATGTTAACATGGTCTTAAGATATCGTAAACTTAAGCTGAGGTAGATTTTAGAACACAAGTCTTTGGTTAAGTGGCCAAAATCTGTTTTTCTTCTTTGTGTCACCCTCCCACACCAAACCCCATAGAGAAAATCCACGTTTTAACATCACAACACACAGGAGTGGTTGATCATTAATAAACACTTACATTACACACACTGTGACACAGTCACACTGTGACTTTACAGTAAAGTAAAGGGTGAACACAGTCGGACGTTGTTAGGCACCGTTACCAAGGTCACTCGTGATAAATGGAACCTTGCCTGTTATGCTAATTGACCTGTTCATTAAGACAAACGATGAATTAATTATCTGCCTGCGAGACATTGACCTTCCAACGCGTGGAAAACAACGCCGCACTTTCTTTCTTCTTTTTTTTAACCTCTCTCTTCTCACTGAAATGCTAATTCATACGTTAGATACAGAAATGGAACAGTAGGGGGCGACACTTGTGTCGTCTTTGTTTCACAGTAACTCAGTCGTACACTGAGTTTATTGTTTTAACGACTTCCAGGTTCCGACATATACAGTACCGTTTACTGGTGAATGGATGAGTGGATGAATGGATGAATGGTGAGGGCGGATGGGAAAACAGGAGGATAATTGAGAAGGGAAGAGGAAACAAGATTAGATGACAAGGTCACACAGGAGGTGAGGGAAGAGTAATTAAGAGGAGAAGAGTCTGAAGGAAATAAGAGGAGAAGAAGGTTAGGATGGAGGGAAGGAGATGAAGTTTAGGATGGAGGGAAGGAGATGAAGGTTAGGATGGAGTGAAGGAGAGTGAACGACTGTCAGGAAACAAAAAGAAAAGAAAAAAACAGGCTGTGGTTGTTTGTTAATTTGTCACCATGACGACTACGAGCACACGCTGCAGATTAAGACGGAATTTTTTTATTATTATTATTGACTTAAAAACATCTGCTGTTTGTTTTCACTGAGAATAAAAACAAGAAGAGAAAAAGGTTTTTTTTATCATTTGCAAAGGAAAAAACCTTGCTTTACTGACTTTAGCCACCAGGGGGCGCTGTGTGAGTGTGTTTTGATTTTACATTACATTACATGTCATTTAGCAGACGCTGTTATCCAAAGCGATTTACAATGGAATTGAGTACAATCAGCCAGGCGTGGAGTCGGACTTGCGACCATTGCGACCATGATGTCTATTGCACACAGGTACTGGTCTTAACCACTGAGCCACTCTACCCCCTAGATGTGTAACGTGGAAGAATCTCGTACTCCAAGTTTAATGTGAAAACATATTACGACTTTTTCTCATAATTGACTTTTTCTCGTAATACAGTATTTTAGTTTTTTCTTATAATATAGTGACTTTTTTCTCATATTCCTATACTTTATTTTTATAATATTGCGACTTTTTTCTCTTAATTGAATTTTCCTCGTAATGTTAAAGTTTTTTCTTATAATATTGCGACTTTTTTCTCATATTCCGACTTTATTCTCTTAATATTACAACTTTTTTCTCGTAATATTTTTTATATTTTTGAAGTTTTGTATTGAGAGCGAAAAGTCACATGGTCACAAGGTCAGCCAGAAAAATCACATGAAAGATAAAACTCAATGTTTCCTCTTCAGTTTCTGTGTGAATGGACTTTTTCAGAAAACTAATGTTTTCTGACCACTGCAAAATTATGATAATTATAAAATAAAACTTAAACCTGTCTGTGCTCGAACTTCAACTTCACAGGACTTCCTCGTCCCTAAATGATTCAATAATTTTACATCAAATAAATTAACAGTTGACTTTATCACTGTAAAATTATTTTGCACTGTTAAAAACACAGTTTGTGACATAATCTCGATTTAAGTTTTTGCAAAATGTTTGTTTAACAAGTGTTTTTTTTGTTTAAATAAATTGAAAATGTTTCAACTTTTTACTCAGAAAAACCTTTTTACACTAAATGAAAAATAATTACACTAAAACTTTAAGTTATAAAATTACAAAGATTTTCTTTCAACTAACAAAGTAAAACTGAAACACTGATAATTCACAATATTTAAGTTTTAAATTTCATAATCATTATTTTGTGTTTAAGTAAATTCAGTGAATAAGTAAAGTTATTTTTTACAGTGTAATTATGACATTTTATCGATTTTCTGGTGATTTGATACTTTTTTTACAGTCATAAACTGTCAAATGTAAGAAACAATATTCGAAACGATATATTGTTATTTTTTACTTTATTTTTACTTTTTAATTTTTACTTTACCTGCTTTCCTGAGCTTCTTGTTCCTGAACACGGACACGATAACCAGCAGGTTCCCGATAACATCGACCACGATGGTGGTGATGAGGACGCCGGCCAACAGCGTCACCACCCAGGGGAAAGACTGCGGCTGCTGCCCGGCGCCGCCCGCGCTTTCCTCCGCCGCCGCCGCCGTCGCCGCGGGCGTGGAGTTCCGCGCGCCCATGCTGGTTCCTCCCACCATCGTGGGCTCCTGGTCCTCCAGCGACATCAGCTGCGGGAGATGCCGCGCGTCGACGAGTCTCATCGGGTCGCGTTGGCGCGGAGCGTCTGTCCACTCTCCAGGATTACGCGCCGCGGCCAGGACGCACGGCTGCGCGCGACGGCACCGGAGCGACTGGCGCTGGAGTGACCGGCATCCCGCTGCTGCTGGACACGTGACTTTAATTATTATTATTATTATTGTTGTTATTATAATAGGATGAGTCCTGTAGAGACTCGACATAAGAGTATCTTCAGAGAGGCGCGCGCTGAAAATGCGCACAAACTGGTGCCGCGCGCGGTTTCCCGGTGTCTGTTCCCGGTCAGTGGATCGTCAGGTCACGCGCCTCATTCTGTGAATCAACTTCGGTGATTCATTCATTCACAAATCCCGCTTCCCTCTTCATTCACGCTCCGCCGCGCGCGACTCCAACTTGGTCTGAGCGACAGTGGAGCAGATTCACGCGCCTTATAACATCCAACACGCGCCCCTCACCTCACCCACCCCCCCGTGTCTCTGCTCCACGCTCATCACCTACTGATGCTCTCTCTCTCTCCCTTCATTTCCGTTTCTTCTTCTTCATCTTTTCATCTCCAGGTTTTTTCTTCTTCTTCAGTTTTTTTCCCACTCGCGCACAAAACGGTTTCATTTGATCCAGCTGTGATTCCACATCTCGCGCTGCTTCTTATCGCCTCCTCCAGATGTTCATGCCCGTGTTCATATTCTTCTCACGCACGAGTGGAATCTCACGCGTCTTCTAACAAAATTAACTTATTTATTTCAAAAATAAGAATTCTATTAACTTAATGATGAATACCTGAACTACCTGATACACGGGAAGTCAGAGGTCAGCACTGGGAGTGACGTCACTTTCGAGTGGATGGCTGCAGTTGAGTCATAAAAATGTTGTGTTTCACCATGAGCTAAAAACGCTGATATTTTCTATGGAATTTGGTGCAGGAGCAGAAACGGTTCTCAAACCAAAAGTGTCGGGAAACGACGAGATGAAGTAGTGAAAATACTTTTACTTGACTTTAGTGTGTGTAGAGTGAGCGGACGCTTGGTCAACGAGGACGATGGAAACCAACTATTCCTGATATTGCGCTTCTTATATAAGTAACAAGCACTCACAGAGCTTTAAAAGTCCGTTAATGGAAGACAAAAATGTTATTTGGCTTTTAAAATCTGCAAACACACACACACACACACACAGCGAGTGTCTTATAAATCTAAACGTATGTCCCTTCCATGACCTGCTCTCATGTGTCTTTCATGTTGCAGTAAATCCCCGTTTGTTACATGTGCAGGTTTTTTTTTTTTATACGTATTTTCGTAGTCTGGCTGGGAAATAGGTTTTGTCGACCTCTGACCCCCCCACCCCCGCCCCCCGCTAACAGTCACAATTGTTCCATTTACTGGATTGTGAGTGTGTGTGTGAGTGTTGTGTTCTCGAGGACTCGTCCTCACACAGGGACACGTCCAGACATTTACACAGTAAAGACTCGTGTGGACGTCATTTCTGTCTCATTACTGTCTCACTGAAGCTCAGACGATGTTGACTTCCAGGAATCTTTTGTCCATAATCATAATTTTGAGAGAACGAGTAAGAAAAACATCCATATTATCCACACACACACACACACACACACACTGGTCTCCATGTCTCCATAGGACATTACATTGATTTACATTCATTTCCTGGAGACTTACCATAATCACTACTGTGCCTAATCCTAATCCTGACATTTAAACATTGAACAAACAAACTTTAAAACATGTCTTCATCTTAAAAAGTAATTATTTACGTTAAGATGAAGACATGATTTTTGTCCCCATGAGGAAGACAAGTCCCCATAATGTGACTGTATTAACAGATGTCCCCACAACATAAGAAATACCAGGCACACACACACACACTGGATCACATGACTGAAAGTGATTATATTTTTAATCTCAGATAACATTTATTTATCTTCATATCCTTTTAGATTTTCAAAAACAACAAACTATCGCTGTAGTTCACCTCCTTACCACTAGGGGGCAGTCACAGTTAACCTGGTCACATCACAACAATGATCAGGCTCTTTCTTCAGTATAAATTCTTTAATTAATTAATTTAATTTTCATATATTTTGGAGGAAAAAATAAAAGAGAAAGAAAAATGTAGCCATTAGCTGCTAGTTTAACCACATGCTGTGGCATTTACTGTAATGTTATGCTATGGCCAGAGGCCATTCGCTGCTAACGTCAACCGCCAATGCCATCTAATCTAGCCACAAGCGTAGCTGCTAATGTCACATGATGACGCCACAGCATGTGGCTATATTAGCCGCTAATATAAAACACTGGTGCCGTAGCATGTGGCTACATTAGCTGCTCAAATTAAACACTGGTGTCGTAGCATGTGGCTACATTAGCTGCTAACATCAAACACTGGTTTTCGTAGCATGTGCTACATTAGCTGCTAACATCAAACACTGGTGTCATAGGATGTGGCTATATTAGCTGCTAAAAATCACACACTGGTGCTATAACATGTAGCTACATTAGCTGCTAACATCAAACACTGGTTTCGTAGCATGTGCTACATTAGCTGCTAACATCAAACACTTGTGCCATAGCATGTGGCTACATTAGCTGCTCAAATTAAACACTGGTGTCGTAGCATGTGGCTACACTAGCTGCTAACATCAAACACTGGTTTTGTAGCATGTGCTACATTAGCTGCTAACATCAAACACTGGTGTCATAGGATGTGGCTATATTAGCTGCTAACATCAAACAACTAGGGGGGTTCTGCAACATTGAGGACCAGGTTTTTGGTCTCTGTAAAATGTTCTAAAGAGGTCAAATAAATAAATAAATAATGGCAGAAGACTGAGGACATTTGTCCTCAGAACAAAGTCATACATTGAAGACAGTAAAGAATGTCTCTGACAGTTGACAGGGTGAGACCGATGATCTCCAGCAGGTTCACATCAGTCTTCTCGCTGCTGTAGTTCAGGCCAAAAACATCTTTCTTGTATTTAAGTCAAACACTGAAGGCATCGTTTGATCTGTGGTCGTGCAGAAACAGTATCAGACGGTGGTTTTCATGATGTTTCACGTTGTCGTTGACCTGGTTTTTTTTGGTGAGAGGGTGACAGAGAATCACCGTTTCTGTTTCTGCTGTTGTTGTCGTGTGTTGCCCTGAGGGAAACACAAACACCTGACACTCTCCTGAAGACACTGCCTTTCATATTCTCAAAAACCACTGAAGGACGAACGATTGTGAAGCAGAAAATGTTTGTGTAAAAAGAAGAAATCAACATTTTAACATCATTATGTGTTACAAATGTTCACACAGTGAAACTGTAGTGACATTAACCCTTAGTGCTGACTACTTATACACAACTCCTTATATGGACATCCTGGCAGTGTGTGTTTATAGGTCACATCTTCTTATGTGTTGTTGAGTGCATGTGACAGCTAATGTAGCCACATGCTACCACGCCAGTGTTTGATTTTAGCAGCTAATGTAGCCACATGCTACAGCACCAGTGTTCGATGTTAGCAGCTAATGTAGCCACATGCTACGACACCAGTGTTTGATGTTAGCAGCTAATGTAGCCACATCCTACAACACCAGTGTTTGATGTTAGCAGCTAATGTAGCCACATCCTACGACACCAGTGTTTGATGTTAGCAGCGAATATAGCCACATCCTACGACACCAGTGTTTGATGTTAGCAGCTAATGTAGCCACATGCTACAGCACCAGTGTTTGATGTAAGCAGCTAATGTACCCACATGCTACGACACCAGTGTTTGATGTTAGCAGCTAATGTAGCCACATCCTACGACACCAGTGTTTGATGTTAGCAGCTAATGTAGCCACATCCTACGACACCAGTGTTTGATGTTAGCAGCTAATGTAGCCACATGCTACGACACCAGTGTTTGATGCCAGACAATGTTGCATTAACATTAGCAGTTACTGTGGCGTTTGTCGTTGAAGTTCCAGTATTTTTGTACAAATCCTCTCAGTCTGGTTTGTTCAGTGTTGATAGAAGATAATAATCTTTATTCATATTCTCTTTACATTATCAAAAACAACAAAAACAGAAATAAAAAAATCTCTCACAGAGAAACAACAGAGCAAAACATGGGGGGAGGTGTCCCACATTAATACAAAAATAAACTTTATGAATGAATGAATGAAGGCTGACATACATTCAAGTGAAGTCACAAACAACAGCAGAACCACAGCTACACACTGTACAACAACACAACACAATATCTGTAGATAATAATCATCTGTTTCTGTACAAGAAAATAAAAATTCTCAGATAAACACAAACACAAATGATCTGCTATTACCCACACGACCACAACAACAACAATAATGATGCTGCAGGTAATTCTTACTTTTTACAATTTTGAATAAAGAGGAGATGAAATTTGACCAAATTAAACAAATATAATTCATTAGCAAATTGCATCGTAATTGCATAGTTTTGATTCAACACTTTTCTCTTTTGTTGTATCTTTTTATTTTTCACATGAAATGTTTAGACCATGAAATTGTTTTGTGTTTTTTTCTTAACACTTGTAACGTACTTAAGAAATTTCCTTGGTCTTAGCAACAATATTTTAAAAAAGTAAAGAAAATTTGTAAGCACATAGTAACATATGTGTTTTTGGGAAAAGTAAATTAAGAATTGCCGCTTTTCGTATAATTACATGTTTTTTTGGGGTAAAATAAGTTGTTATTTTGCGGTTAAATAGCTGGGTTTTTTTTTTTTTTTTTTTTTAAATATGCAGCAAAGCTCTTTTATGTGAAGTGTGCGCATTAAACCATTTAAAACGACTGCATAGATATATTTTTTTTCCACTCCTGCAGACACCACTTCACATTCAGGGTTCCATTTATCACAGAAAACATGTCCATGAAAACACTGTAATCTTGTTCACACTCGCACATTAAAATCACCACTTTAAAAATCTGCAGAATTTACAGGAACAAACAGTTTAAACTCTGTTAAAGTTGAAATTACATCGACTAATGTTTATGTGTTTCTTTCTTTTTTCTCTCTGAGGATCCAGCCCCCTTCATTGTAACAGACGACAACAATAAACAACAGTGAGCTGATGAATGAGTGAGTGAAATGAGCTCAATCGTGGCCTGATGTCAGATGCACTTTAAAAAAGGGATAGTTCAGGTTTTTTGAAGTGTGGTTGTCGGTGTGTGTGCTCTCAGACAACCGATGCAGCCACTAACCTCATAAACTCTACACCTGCTTAAATCTGCAAAGTCTAAATCAGCATTTTTCCAACACAAAACTGAAGTTTGTTAGAGTTTACTCTTCTGCGCCAAAGTCCATAGAGAAAATGAGGGATTTAAGCTCTTGGGAACACAGGAGCTGCTGGTCCACTGCTGCCTCGCGTGGTCAGTTTTTGTTACTGAAGTAAATCTGAACAAAGGATTTTAAGCACAGAATTTACTTAATAACACATAAGAACTTAGTGACGGAGGCAGCAGTGGATCAACCACTCCTGTGTGCTGTGATCTAAAATCGTTGATTTTCTCTATGGACTTTGGTGCGAGGAGTAAACAGCTGCTGGTTCTTGATGCAGGGGGCAAACACACTTCAAAACTCCCCTGAACTAAACCATTATACCTTTCTTTTTCTGTCATTTTCACTTTTACGAGCACATACTTCTCACAGGAACACAAACATGCATCAGCAGGACTTTCAAGCCCTGGATTCGCTCGTCACACAGTGGAACGAACATCTGCGTCTCGGCTCTTTATCGGGATTTCATCACAGAGACATTTGTGCGCGGCCAGTGTGGGCAGAATGTCACACTGTCATGGTAACAGTGTTTTCCTCCTCCGCCCGCTCTCCCATACATTCACTCACATCATACAGTGCACACTGATATCAGAGTCTGGCAGTGCTTAAACTCGTGTCTTTGAGTCTGACAGGTGGATTTGTGAAGTGAAATGTGCCAGATGTGGTTGTTTTCAGAGGAGAAAACACGTTCTCCTTTGTTGAGGCTTGAAAAAGAAAAAGTTTTGCCTTTTTTTGACTTTGAAACGGCCCACAGTCGAGTCTGTAATACTGCACACAATTTAAAAACTACGACTTAACGAGTCCTCTCGACGGCGGCAGACTAACGAGACGGATGTCTGCCCAAACTTCTTCTTCTGCTGAGGTAACACAGGCGTTCTGACTGCACTGCTTTCAAGAAGTCAAACAAATGGAAATAAATCTCTTTCATCTCCGTCTGAGACGTGGACTTGCACACAAAGCTGCCTGAGATTGGAGGACGGTGGACGGCTGGTTTGCACTTGTGCTTGTTCGGGGATTCTCGGTATTAGAACATCACCTCTTCACAGCTCCCGTAATCGCTGCCCACCATGCTGGACCCGTCATAGTTCCGCGGGTTCTGACCGGTGGGTCTCGTTTGAGGCTGGGCAGCGTTTGGCGGCGGCGGTTGTTGTGGGTCGGGCTGCTCTGCGTAGGACGGCATGGCGACGCTCAGGCGCATGCTGAGCCTCTTGTATCCTCCCGAGACGCTGTCTAGGCTGCGGGTCTTCTGGGTGGGATAGTAGCTGATGGCCGTGTACTCGTTAGGGCACTGGGACCTGGGGAGCGGGTGCCCGTCGGGGCCCAGGAACTGGTCCAGGTTCTGGTTGCTGTAGCACGGCGGGAGGGGCGCGCGGCGGTCGCAGCGGTCCAGTGGGAACGGGAAGCCGCCGAACCGGGAGTTCCTCCGTGAATCCACGGTGGAGTTGGAGTACGTGTCCTCGACGATGTCAAACTGGGGGAACTCCTGGACTGGCGGGCGGCCATAGTAGTCGGGGTCTGCAGGGTAGACTGGAGAGACAGGAAACAAGGGATTGACAGAACAGTTAGGTCAGTATTGACAGATTATATTTATTCTTTTATCTGTAAATTATAATCCAGGTTTTGCACATATGAAGAGGATCTTTCCTTCCTTTTAAACCCGTAGTCTGTTGATATCATGGGATTGGTGTTGTACATTCGCGTATCATCAGCGTATTGGCAGATATTAATTTCTCCTTCTCTTATTGTTTTGAAAAAAACATGTAAGTTAGTACTTAAACGTATTTATCTCATCATTAATGTGTTTTCTTTCTTTGGCTGGTGGTTATTTAGTTTGTATTTAAGGTTATTTGTGTCGCGAAAAGAGATTTTTAACCCTTTAATACCTAGCTTATCGCAGACAATTGAAGAGCAGTGCCGGCCAAAGCTGTAAAGGCCTCTGTTAAATATTAACATTTTACACATTTGCTTTGCTAAATGTTGGAGATGAACACATGTTTTCAGGATTTTTAAGTCTTTTTCACTTTGCTCTACAGTTGAACATTGGTCGCTGTGATTCTCGTGTCGGACGCCGCGCTCGTGACTCTTCAGTGACGACACTCTCTGACCAATCAGTGACCGGCAGTCTCAGCTGAACCTCGTCAGAGCAGGAACTAAAAAAAACACCAGATTCTATCACTGATGGAGAAGAAGAAGAAAAAATGAGTCGTGCTGGGTCTGTGTTGTGGAAAAGTGCCATAAAACCAATTTAATTGTGTAAATTGTGTTTAAGTACAAGAGTTTTTAAATATACTAAGCAGACGTTCTGTTGTTGATCATTTCATCTGCTCTGGTCAACAGCCACAGAACATCTTTTGTCCCGAGGTCACAGCTTTGAATAAAATCGCCAACGCCAACCCTGGCAACGAGCCGGCTAACAATTGAGGAAACTACAGGAATGTGTCCTTTAATCTCTGAGATAAGGTCAAGCAGATGAACGACCCGTCAGGCTGACGTTGTCTGGGGAACGGCGGCGTGACAAGCGCCTCTTTTCATCCGTCTTGTGAACATGTATAACACAGCGCTGGATGTTTGGGTCACGGCTGTATTGATCCGTTACATGAAAGGGAAAAAAGACGGAGAGCGAATGTCAGGTGGACGAGAGCGTGAAGGAAGAACAATGGGAACGAGGGAGGAGGAGCTGAAGAGAGGACGAGAAGAACAACCTGAGATCAGAGAAGAGGAACGAGGGAACGTTTATACAAAAACAGGCCACAGGAGAAAAACGGCATTTTTAAAGCGACTAAAGGTCAAAAACTCCATAAAGAAACTTGGAAAATAAAGGTTTTTTAACATTTCTCATTTATTTTATTCGTTTTTATTGCACAGCTGTAACTTTTGCCCATGTTTTATGTCTTTTCATTTGTTTTTTTATTGCCCCATGTGAGCTTTTATGTCTTTTATTTATTCTGTCTTGTAGATCCACTGTGGACCACCTATTTTTTAGCAACTTAACAAAAGGCTCACTTCATAAAATCAACATCTTCTTTGGTGTAAACCATCTAACATCTAACATGTTCACTGCTTTACTTCACTGTTACGCACACCAATTCAGAAAACCAGTGATTTCAGCTCAAAGGAACCTGAGAGCTGCTCGACCACTGCTGCTACGTTTCATCGTTTTTTCGTACCTACATAAATCTGAGCAAATCATTTCAAACACCGAAGTCACAAAATAACACATTTGCTGTTCGATACGGAGGCGGCGGATCGGCGACTCCTGTGCGCTGTGACGTACAAATCACTGGTTTTCTCGATGGAGTTTGGTGCAGGGGGGAGAGTGAGTTTCGCTGCTGAGGTGTAACAGTGAGATGAAGCGGCGTCTCGCTTAGGTTCTCACAGAAGCCGCGGAGAGAAGGATTTTTGAAAACATGAGAGAAATAGAATAGAAACAAAAAAGGTTTTATCACATCAATCCATCAAACTCACCTTCATAGTCCATGTCCCAGTGGTTCTTCCTGATGGAGTCGTTGTCGGAGCTCGACGGCGGCCTCGCCGGAAGGTTGGGTGCCACGCTGCACACGACAGGCCCCTGTGTCTTCGGAGGGGAGACCCCGCCGCCCGACTGGCTGCGAGGGCGGAGCGACCTGAACGGCGTGTGGTCAAGGTCGTTGCTAGGACAGACGAGTGAGCTCATCTCCATGTGGTGACCCTCCGGGTTCTCGTGTTTGTGGTTCTTGGCCAAGCTGGAGTGGAAATAACTGCAGGAAGAAATGGTTTTATCATCATTATCATGTGTAAATCAAGAGTTTATGAATAAAATGTCCTTCTAACACGTACCCGTTGGAGTCCTGGACGCAGACCGGCTTCTTCTTCTTCTTATTCTGAACGTAGCGTTTCCTGACGCACACAAAGATGCTGACCAGGAGGAGCAGTCCCAGCACGCTGGCACTGATCTCCATGATCTCCAAGTAGCCGATCATCGGGTTCACCTTCTGGGAGGAAAACATTTGGATGAGTTACATGACGATAGATAAAACGGTGATTTACTGTCATGGGTTGTGACCGACCTGAGGCAGAGGGTCACAGTGGATGGAGCCGTCGGTGACTTTACAGCCGAAACCTCCAGGACACGGATTCGGCGAACATATGTCGATCTGATTGTGGCACCTGCAGAAGATTCAGATATGAAATGAAAAGAAAGTGTCACATTTTGGACGACATAATATACTATGACTTTTTTGTCACATTTTGGACGACATACTATACGATGACTTTTTTGTCACATTTTGGACGACATACTATACTATGACTTTTTTGTCACATTTTGGACGACATACTATACTATGACTTTTTTGTCACATTTTGGACGACATACTATACGATGACATTTTTGAGTGATTTTGGACGACATACTATACTATGACTTTTTGTCACATTTTGGACGACATACTATACTATGACTTTTTTGAGCAATTTTGGACGACATACTATACTATGACGTTTTTGAGCAATTTTGGACGACATACTATACTATGACGTTTTTGATAAATTTTGGACGACATACTATACTATGACCTTTTTGATAAATTTTGGACGTCATACTATACGATGACTTTTTTGAGCAATTTTGGACGACATACTATACTATGACTTTTTTGTCACATTTTGGACGACATACTATACTATGACTTTTTTGTCACATTTTGGACAACATACTATACTATGACTTTTTTGTCACATTTTGGACGACATACTATACTATGACTTTTTTGATAAATTTTGGACGTCATACTATACTATGACTTTTTTGTCACATTTTGGACGACATGCCTATACTATGACTTTTTTGAGCAATTTTGGACGTCATACTATACTATGAGGTTTTTGTCACATTTTGGACGACATACTATACTATGACGTTTTTGTCACATTTTGGACTACATACTATACTATGACGTTTTTTTTTATATTTTGGACGACACACTATAATATGACGTTTTCGATCGATTTTGGACGACATACTATACTATGACGTTTTTGTCATATTTTGGACGACATACTATACTATGACATTTTTATCACATTTCGGACGTCATACTATACTATGACTTTTTTGTCACATTTTGAAGACATACTATACTATGACGTTTTTGACTGATTTTGGACGACATAAAACTATACTATGATGTTTTTGAGTGATTTTGGACGACATACTATACTATGAGGGCCACACTGTGGTGTAGTGGTTAGCACTCTCGCCTTGCAGCGAGAAGACCCGTGTTCGAGCCCGGGTTGGAACAAGGGCCTTTCTGCATGGAGTTTGCATGTTCTCCCCGTGTGTGTGTGGGTTCTCTCCGGGTTCTCCGGCTTCCTCCCACAGTCCAAAAACATGCAATGTGGGGATAGGTAAATTGGACACTCTAAATTGACCATAGGAGTGAGTGTGAGAGTGAATGGTTGTTTGTCTGTCTCTGTATGTGGCCCTGCGATGGACTGGCGAACTGTCCAGGGTGTACCCCGCCTATCGCCCGATGTAGCTGAGATTGGCACAGCACCCCCCGCGACCCTCTGATGGAGGATAAAGCGGTAGATGATGACTGACTGACTATACTATGAGGTTTTTGAGTGATTTTGGACGACATACTATACTATGACGTTTTTGACTGATTTTGGACGACATACTATACAATGATGTTTTTGAGTGATTTTGGACGACATACTATACTATGAGGTTTTTGAGTGATTTTGGACGACATACTATACTATGACTTTTTTGTCACATTTTGGACGACATACTATACTATGACTTTTTTGATAAATTTTGGACGTCATACTATACTATGACTTTTTTGTCACATTTTGGACGACATGCTATACTATGACTTTTTTGAGCAATTTTGGACGACATACTATACTATGACGTTTTTGAGTGATTTTGGACGACATACGAAAATGACGTTTTTGTCACAATTTGGACCACATACTATACTATGACGTTTTTTTTTATATTTTGGACGACACACTATACTATGACGTTTTCGAGTAATTTTGGATGACATACTATACTATGACATTTTTGTCACATTTTTGGACGACATACTATACAATGACATTTTGGTGTCATTTTGGACGACATACTATACTATGACTTTTTTGAGCAATTTTGGACGACATACTATACTATGACTTTTTTGTCATATTTTGGATGACATACTATACTATGACTTTTTTCGTCAATTTTGGACGACATACTATACTATGATGTTTTTGAGTGATTTTGGACGACATACTATACTATGACTTTTTTGTCACATTTTGGACGACATACTATACTATGACGTTTTTGAGTGATTTTGGACGACATACTATACTATGAGGTTTTTGTCACATTTTGGACGTCATACTATACTATGACTTTTTCGATCGATTTTGGACGACATACTATACTCTGACGTTTTTGTCACATTTTGGACAACATACTATACTATGACGTTTTTTTTTATATTTTGGACGACACAATATACTATGACGTTTTCGATCGATTTTGGACGACATACTATACTATGACATTTTTGGCTGATTTTGGACGACATACTATACTATGACGTTTTGGTCACATTTTGGACGACATACTATAGTATGACTATTTTGTCACATTTTGGACGACATACTATACTATGACTTTTTTCTGTCACATTTTGGACGACATACTATACTATGACTATTTGTCACGTTTTGAACGAGATACTATACTGTTCATCCCTTAGTCCTCCCTCGCAGTTGGCTGAGTAGTCTATGCACCTGCATTTTGGATACCAGCTTCACCAGGGGACAGTAGTTCAAATCCCTCCCCTGACAATAATGACAACGTCTCAGGTCCTTTTGGATGCCACACTGTACTATGACCTTTTGGTGTCATTTTGGACGCCATACTATACTATGACGTTTTTGGGTGATTTTGGACGTCATTCTATACTATGACTTTTTTGACTGATTTTGGACGACATACTATACTATGACTTTTTTGACCGATTTAGGACGACATACTATGCTATGACTTTTTTGTCACATTTTGGACAACAAACTGTACTATGACTTTTTTGAGCAATTTTGGACGACATAATTTTGGACGACATACTATACTATGACTTTTTTTTTAATATTTTGGACGACATACTATACTATGACGTTTTTTGTCACATTTTGGACGACATACTTTACTTTGACTTTTTTGTCATATTTTGGATGACATACTATACTATGACTTTTTTGTCATATTTTGGACGACATACTATACCATGACGTTTTTGAGTGATTTTGGACGACATACTATACTATGACTTTTTTTTGTCAATTTAGGACGACATACTATACTACGACTTTTTTGTCATATTTTGGACGACATACTATACGATGACTTTTTTGAGTGATTTTGGATGACATACTATACTATGACGTTTTTGAGTGATTTTGGACGACATACTATACTATGACTTTTTTGTCATATTTTGGATAACATACTATACTTTGACTTTTTTGTCATATTTTAGACGACATACTATACCATGACGTTTTTGAGTGATTTTGGACGACATACTATACTATGACTATTTTGAGTGATTTTGGACGACATACTATACTATGACATATTTGTCACATTTTGGACGTCATACTATACTATGACGTTTTTGTCACATTTTGAACGACATACTATACTATGACATTTTTTTAATATTTTGGACGACATACTATACTATGACATTTTGGTGTCAATTTGGACGACATACTATACTATGACATTTTGGTGTCATTTTGGACGACATACTATAATATGACTTTTAGGTGTCATTTTGGACGACATATTGTACTGTTCATCCCTTAGTCCTCCCTCGCAGTTGTCATATTTTGGACGACATACTATATATACCATGACGTTTTTGAGTGATTTTGGACGACATACTATACTATGACATTTTTGTCACATTTTGGACGTCATACTATTCTATGACGTTTTTGTCACATTTTGGACGACATACTATACTATGACATTTTTTTAATATTTTGGACGACATACTATACTATGACATTTTGGTGTCAATTCGGACGACATACTATACTATGACTTTTAGGTGTCATTTTGGACGACATACTGTACTGTTCATCCCTTAGTCCTCCCTCGCAGTTGGCTGAGTGGTCTATGCACCTGCATTTTGGATACCAGCTTCCCCAGGGGACAGTAGTTCAAATCCCTCCCCTGACAATAATGACAACTTTTTTGTGTCCTTTTGGATGCCACACTGTACTATGACTTTTTGGTGTCATTTTGGACACCATACTATACTATGACGTTTTTGGGTGATTTTGGACAACATACTATACTATGACTTTTTTGAGCAATTTTGGACGACATACTATACTATGACTTTTTTGTCATATTTTGGACGTCATACTATACTATGACATTTTTGAGTGATTTTGGACGACATACTATACTATGACTTTTTTATCACATTTTGGACGACATAATATACTATGACTTTTTTGTCACATTTTGGACGACATACTATACTATGACTTTTTTATCACATTTTGGACGACATACTATACTATGACTTTTTTATCACATTTTGGACGACATAATATACTATGACATTTTTATCACATTTTGGACGACATACTATATTATGACATTTTGGGGTCATTTTGGACGACATACTATACTATGACTTTTAGGTGTCATTTTGGACGACATACTATACTATGACATTTTGGTGTCATTTTGGACGACATACTATACTATGACTTTTAGGTGTCATTTTGGACGACATACTGTACTGTTCATCCCTTAGTCCTCCCTCGCAGTTGGCTGAGTGGTCTATGCACCTGCATTTTGGATACCAGCTTCCCCAGGGGACAGTAGTTCAAATCCCTCCCCTGACAATAATGACAACGTTTGTGTGTCCTTTTGGATGCCACACTGTACTATGACCTTTTGGTGTCATTTTGGACGCCATACTATACTATGACGTTTTTGAGTGATTTTGGACGACATACTATAATGACGTTTTTGTCATATTTTGGACGACACACTATACTATGATATTTTTGAGTGACTTTGGACGACATACTATACTATGACGTTTTTGTCATATTTTGGACGACATACTATACTATGACTTTTTTTGTCACATTTTGGACGACATAATATACTACGACTTTTTTGTCACATTTTGGACGACATACTATACTATGACTTTTTTGTCACATTTTGGACGACATAATATACTACGACTTTTTTGTCACATTTTGGACGACATACTATACTATGACTTTTTTGTCACATTTTGGACGACATAATATACTTTGACTTTTTTGTCACATTTTGGACGACATACTATACTATGACATTTTTATCACATTTTGGACGACATAAATAACTATGACTTTTTTGTCACATTTTGGACGACATACTATACTATGACGTTTTTAACACATTTTGGACGACATACTATACTATGACGTTTTTATCACATTTGGACGACATACTATACTATGACTTTTTTATCACATTTTGGACGACATAATATACTATGACTTTTTTATCACATTTTGGACAACATACTATACTATGACATTTTTATCACATTTTGGACGACATAATATACTATGACTTTTTTATCACATTTTAGACGACATACTATACTATGACTTTTTTGAGCAATTTTGGACGACATACTATACTACGACATTTTTGAGTACTTTTTTGGACGACATACTATACTATGACGTTTTTATCACATTTTGGACGACATACTATACTATGACGTTTTTAACACATTTTGGACGACGACATACTATACTATGACGTTTTTATCACATTTTGGACGACATACTATACTATGACTTTTTTGAGCAATTTCGGACAACATACTATACTATGACGTTTTTGAGTGATCTTGGACGACATACTATACTATGACATTTTTATCACATTTTGGACGACATACTATACTATGACGTTTTTGAGTACTTTTTTGGAAATGAGTCGAGACCCAAAGTTCTGCTTGCTAAACTTAGGACTTAAAAAAAAAAACCAGAACTTGCGCCACCCTGGAAAGTCTCCAAACCTCAGTGTTTTAGGGGTGAAAAATCACATTATTTATTTAGAAAAAGAACCAAAAATGTGAATTTTAGGTTGAAAAAAATCAGGTCATTAATTTGGAAAAAAAATAACAAACAAGCAAAATTAAAGTCGGCCTCTAAGCAAAATCATACCATGTAGCGTTGAGTGCAGTAAATTAAGTTAAAAAAAACACACTTTATTTGTTTATAAAAAGCCTTTTTCCGTTTTCGTTTATCCTTTAAAATATTCTGTGAATGTTCTTATTATCATTTATATATAATCTATTATGATCTTAAGTGACACGTCGCGTGGACGTGTATTTAAACGAGAATGAACACAGTGACAGACACGTGAGGATAATAATCCAAACACCGCCGCTCGTGATAAAACATCTTCGTACGACGTCGCTGACGGCCATTTTATCAGCGGTCGAGTGAATGAATGAAAACTGCACCCGGATCACGGGCTGCAGTTAACGCTCATGAAGAGCAAGCGACACCGACTTAATGAATGCATGAATATGCAAATGCCCTGGTAATCTCCTCTGAACGTGACTCCTGGCTTTGACTGTGAGTGGAATAAAAGCAGCTGATTCTCAGTCAAATCGCACACACATGCAAATCCAAGGCCGCGTTCATTCTTCTTCAGGTTGTGAGCGTTTACTTCGAGCATTGCAGGCACTTGTTGTTCCTTCACCTTGTTGGAGTTTCATTTATAATCTCTCTTTATCAGGATCTGATTGATGGTTAATGTCTTATAAAGCTTTAGTTTGGGCCACAGCTTCTTTGAGGGATTTTAACCATTTAAGGCATATGTTCATATCTTTATCTCAGTGACTCACTCTCCTACACCAAAGTCCATAG
Organism: Solea solea; assembly: GCF_958295425.1. Classification (NCBI taxonomy): domain Eukaryota; kingdom Metazoa; phylum Chordata; class Actinopteri; order Pleuronectiformes; family Soleidae; genus Solea; species Solea solea. The sequence goes on along the minus strand of NC_081147.1, from coordinate 1,939,464 downwards.
AGAAAATCAGCGTTTTTAGCTCACAGGGACACAGGAGCTGCTGGTCTACTGCTGCCTCGTGTGGTCACTTTGTGTCACTGTAGTTAATCCAAACGAAGGATTTCAAAGCCAGAATATTTGTTTTGAATTTACCGATTTGTTTGAATTTACCGATGGAGGCAGAAGTGTGATTAACAACTCATCTGTTCTGTGATGTAAAATCACTAATTTCTCTATCGGATTTGGTGTGGGAGAGCGAGCGGTTTAAACAAGGAAAAACCGATTCTAGCCCTTTAACAAAAAAACAAATCAAATCAATCTACGTCATCTTTAAGTCTACGATATCTTAAGAACATGTTCATGTCTACAGTGACACAAAGTGACCACACGAGGCAGCAGTAGACCTGCAGCTCCTGTGTCCCCGAGAGCTAAAATCACTGATTTTCTTTATGGGATTTGGTGTGAGGGAGAGCGAGCGGTTTAGAAACTAGAGTTTTCTTGTTGGAAAACTCTGTCTAACAGGGGAGATAAAGACATGAACATATTTTTAAGAGATCATAGACTCCTGCAAAGGCAGATGTTATAAAGTCATCATTTTCTTTCTCCTTTTGCAACAGCCATGATTCTCTGAAAACAAGACTTTTTCAATATAATTTGCAGTTTTTGAGCAGAAACTGATTTTTTTTGGGTTGTTTTTTGATAATGCTAATAAAACACCTGTGAGTGAATGGATTTAAATTTAATCATACAAATAGTCATTTTTGGGTTTAATTTTTTTACTTTTCAGGGATAGTTTTTCTCTTCGAAGAGGCTCAGTGGTTAAAGGAACACCATGTGTACAGTGTGTACAGTGTGTGTGTGTGCGTACCGTGCATCAGCGTTGTCCACAGAGCAGTTGCACATGTAACCTTCAGCCTTGGGCACGCACACCCTGCCGTGGGCGCACGGCTGCGAGGCACAAGGGTTGTCGGCGAGCTCGCAGCGGGCGCCGTGGAAGAGTCCCGCACACCTGCAGCGCGGCTCTGCAGAGAAAACACATCACACGCACACGTCTGAGACGAGAGCACGAGATGAAAGCCACAGCGAGTCTGCACTACAGGCTGCAAATAATCAAAGCCCAGGTCAAAGGATTACAGACACGAGAATATTGGATTCTGTTGAAGAAAGAAAAATCTGCTCTTTTTTTATGAATTGCATTTTCTTTACAACAGATCGGAATGTTTTTCCTGATGTTCTTCCACAAAGTCATCAAACAAAAATAACAATAATGCTGATGTTAGTAAAGAGCAGATAATCTGCAAATGTCTCAGGACTAAAGAAAAGTAAAACTGGATTTAACTCAACAACTGGGACAAGATCACATCTACTCGAGCTCTGAAGAAGAAAACAGATGATTTTCAAGTTTCTGAAACTTTTTCTGAAAAAAAAAAAAAATCTAATTCTTTCAGGAATAATCACAATTTTTTTTGGGCATTCATTTGGCTTCTCTCTCTAGGGGTCCCCACAGTGGGTATTTGATTTTTACAATTGATGTCCGAAAATAATAATATCACTTCATTTAGTTGTTAAAACTGTTTGAAAAAAACATGACATTCAGGGAAAGAAAATCACATAATGAATTTGTAAAAAATTGCTGCCGAAATGCAGGAAAACATATTTCAGGAAAAAAATATTAAATAATAAAAAATAATAAATATAATTTTTTTTTTATATTTCATAAAAAAAACTGGCAGAAAAAAATCGAAGATAAAAAACAGCTGAAAATAAATTCAGAAAAAAAGAAAGTATCTCATTAAAAACATTATATCATTAATTTGGTAAATTGTGGAAAAAATAATTTCAGAAAGAGAAAAATCATGTAAAAATTCAATCAGGAAAAAAAGAATTTCATTCATTCAGAAAAATTGATTTTCTGATTTTTTCTTGTGCATAGATATCCAGAGACGACGAGAGAAATAAAACTACTGCCTTAAAGCATCACAATGTAGGATTTCAACCTTCAAAGTAATGTCTCTCTATTATTTATCATTACAGTAGAACAGAGTGAAAGTTACGTCTGTTAAAGTCTCTGTGGTACTTCAGCTTTCTGGTCCAGGCCACAAAAAACAACCACAACATTCCACTTTACAGCATCTGTCTTCATTAATGTCTTCATTAAAAAGCCCATACATAAACTGTATACGCGTATATTTAATGGTTTGATGGCTCCACCTCAGGTTATTCACTTTGTCTCAGGTCCTGCACTCGCTCACAGTAAAACTGTCGGACTGACATGAGACAGAGAGCAAAGGATTCACATGGAAGACACAGAGACCAGGGACAGAGACGGAGACAGAGGTCAAACATCTACGTGGAATGAAAATTAGTTTAATCCACAGCAGAAGAAGAAGAAGAAAAATTCATTTCTAAAGCAGTGTTTTTCTTCCCCAGGGGAAGTAACATCAAAAGAACTTGACATACTCGCACACACATATATATATGTGAATACACACACACACACACACATGAATACACACATAAACACACGTAAAGCCTCATTCCTGAATCAGTGTGACAGCACATCTATCCAAACATACCTGAATGAACAGGAAACAGCTGTTTGTTTCACTCAAATATCAAACGTTAACGTTTAAAGTAACATCATGTGACCGTGAAGCCACAATATGTCTCTACCCACCCCTGCTCTGCTGCTGTATACATACAAACGCTCCCTAAGTCAGGTCTGATAGTTTTGTTGTTTTTGTTTGTTTGTTGTTTTGAAATCAAAAAGTCAAGAAAGCTAGGCGAGCCTAAACATTAATGTACTGTAGCATTAATGTTATAACTTTAGACAGATGCTAGCTAACTAGATATATATTTAGTACACCGTAGCGAGCTAACAATTGATATCTAGTTAAATCATAGATCAATAAATAGTAGCAAGCTAGTATAGAAGCTAGTATAGATATAGATAGTAGCTATCTAGCATGAATAGATAGTAGCGAACTAGCTAGCATATACAGACAATTGTAGCTAGCTAGCATAGATAGCTGATATAAAGCAGCAAGCTAGAATCGATGAATAATTAACTTGATAGATAGATAAATATTTAGACAGATAGATAGATGTAGCTAACTAGCTAGATAATTAGCTTGGATTTTACCTAGCTAGATAGCTAGCAACCCAGACAGACAGACAGACAGATCGATCGATAGTTGTTTTTATTTACCTCCAGTGCTGTCCTCCTCACAAAGGCCTCCATTCTGACATGGGTTCTCGTCGCAGGCTCCGGTTCGGCTGCAGCACTGGTACACCCCGAACACCCTTCTGCCCTCTGACCCCGCCCACTCGGCCGCGTCGCCCACTCTGATTGGCTCCCCGTTGAGTTCCAGATCCTCCAGGCAGCCGCTGAAATTAGGCGGCTGCCCTGGGACGTCTGGCGTGGAGCCATGAGCGATGAGTGAGGCGAAGAGCAACGCACCGTGGGAGCGTGTCAGGCGGCACGGCTCGGTCAGGGTGGCGGAGGCCGGGCGGTGCCGGTCCAGAGTCAGCCTCATGGCCGTGGTGTTGACCTCCAGCAGGACGCTATGCCACCGACCGTCTGAGACTGGGTCAGATCTGACCAGCAGTGAACCCGGGGCGGCGTCTCCACAGCTGAACCTGAAGAGAAGCTCTCCACTCGTCAGCTGAGGACGGAAAAACAAACAAAACACGGGTCAGAGGTTAACGATGCACCAATTCTTTAAGGCAGAGGGCCCAAACTCCCGGCTCGTGGCCCACATGTGGCCCTCAAGTGGATTTCATGAGGACCACCATTTATTATCAAGTTATACTGTTATTTCTGTATGATTTTTAATGCAAGTTTAATTTTACATTGTTCTATATCAATAAAGACACTTTTATTTTGAAATTAGATAGCAGCTAGCTAGTACAGATAGATAATAAGTGTGAAAGATAGATAGTAGCTATCTAGAATCGATAGATAGTAGATAGCTAGCATCGCAAGACAGAAGATCAATATACAGTCGCTAGCTAGCTAGAATAGACAAAAGCTAGCTAGTATATATAGCTAGATAGATAGTAGCTAGCTTGCTCATTAGGTTGAATTTCAGATGGATAATGGATAGATAATTTACTTGAATTTTAGACGGATAGATATATAGATAGCCGTCAGCATGAGATAACCCTTACTGAACAGTTGGACTTTTTCCAGCTCATTAGAGTTTGAGACGCTCACTTTAAGGCAACAAGATAAAAACTTTTAATTTAGTAGAAGAAACTTTAAGATTAATGATTAAATATTACCATAAGCCCTTGAAAGACTCAGAATCTCAAGTCTTGTTCGATAAAAAGATAAGTTCACTCTTATCAGTAAGCTCAAGATTAATCTGACTCTCACCTCATGTAAATGATTTGTTTAGTCCTTTGTTTTTGTTTTTTTAATCAGATTGATCTTGTAAGACGGTGGGAGGACGTGAAAACTCTTAGTTTTGGGTAATTTGTCTTAATCAAGGTTGTTTTAGTGAGAGAAACTTAACCAGAACAAGGTTTTTGCTTAAATTTCTTCTTAAGAAAGTTTCTTAGAAAACGAAACTGTGGAGGACGGTTTATAATATATTTATATTTTTATATCTATATATATAGATATATAGATATATATGTATATACTTGGTGTACTGCAACTGCTCTTTTTTATTGGATGTCCATAAATGTCCCTTTAAAACAAATTTGTATTCGGTCAATTTTTTCCACATCAATCTCTCAGGAAATGTTGTTTTTGGAAATCCAAGTCAAAACACGGGAGGTAAAAAAAAACAAAAATCTGATTATTTCTGAATAAATTGACGTAGCCTCGGGGAAGATGAGCGCTGAATGAATGTTTTATTGAATTAAACATAGCCGTGACGTTTTTTTCCCTTCCCCTCCTCAAATGACCAATTAAAAAGAAAAAATCAAAACCAACAGGAACGGGAACTTTCGCTCCGTTTGACATTTTCCGACATCAAACTTTTATTTGTCGGCGTCGTCTGTTGAAATCCGCTGACATTTAAAGTGCATTTGTTATTTTCTCATTATGAATCATATTTGGTGTTTGTTTGTCGTGACATTACAACTCACCCCCGGTCTCATCGATGCTGAGGCTGAAGTGAATGAAAACTTTTCAGTGGGGACATTTAAGGGTTTATTGGAGTTAAAACATTTAATAAAAGGCTCACTTATTTAAATCTGTACCATAAGAGTACGTTTGCTTGTTCACAGTAGAAACTAAAGTTTCACTCCCTGAACCAAACTCCATGGAGAGAATCAATGATTTTAACATCACAGCACACAGGAGTTGTTGATCCACTGCGGCCTCCGTCACTGAATGACAAAACAACACAACTGAGTTATTTTGTGACTTCGGTGTTTGAAATCCTTCCTTCGGATTTACCTCAGTGACACAAAGTGACCACACGGGGCAGCGGTAGACCAGTTTGTGTCCTCAGGGGCTTAAAACGCTGATTTTCTCTATGGACTTTGGTGTGGAAGAAAACTTCCTACCGTTTTTTGGTGCGACAAAGCTGTTTAACAGCGAGATTATGCAGCGCACGTGTTCTTAAAAGTGCGTACACATAATCTGGCTTAGATTTTATTCGGTGAATGTTGTACATTCAGCCTGTGAAGGGTGCGAACACGAGGAAGAGGAGCGCATGTCATTTGTGTTGGTCCCATGTTGCTGATGATTCCCGTGTACACACACACACACACATGAATATGAGCAGAGGCCTCTTTCTGCACGCTCAGCGTTCTCACAAACGAACAAGCCAGCAGCTTCTTCTTCTTCTGCTGTTTTCTTCATGTAACTCCTCCTATCCCCCATGTTTAATTCACAGAAGGAGAGATTCCGCTCGGACATGTCAGAGGCCGCAGCGATGCATTATTGATTGATTATCGCTCCCACTGCTGCAAAGCTTTTATGTCTCTTTCCATTTTTCCCGATGTCACGCTCATGAATACGTGGCTCAGCGTTCTGTCTCTGTCGGAGCTTCTTCCTCTGATTTCCTGTCGCTGGGGCCATGGGGGTGAAGAAGAAGAAGAAAAAGCAAACAAACGCAGCAGAATGATTCATTTTGGACTTGGAAGAATTCCTCACATTCGTCAGTGAGGGCCCTCAGGAGAGGAGAAGAGAAGGGCTGAGGCTTATCACGGCGCTGGCAGGAGAACAAGTGAAAACCTGGAGACATCTGAGGCGCCCGTCGCTTGTCTTTTCATCTATTTTACACGACTTGGTGCAAACTTCTCGTATCTCGGATATTTGAATGCAGATAGCGCGGGCCAGCGTTTTTTACAGTATCAGCTGATGGAGCCACGGGGGAAACGGAAGCGCCGCAGCTTCAGTGCCTCATGATTCCATAAATCAGGAGGAGCAGGAGGAGCTTCAGCACAGCCGGGGTCAGAACTCCAGTTTGTGCACAAACACAAACACACACAGCAACACACTGTGATATTTTCAGGCGATCTGAGAAAAGCCTGGACTCACTTACAAATTCATCGCGGTTGATTTTTAATAAATCCCTTATCCCCTGTAGAAGCTGTGGTGAACGTCCTTACATACATTATTTATGTTATTGTGACATGTTCCTCTCTAACATGTTGTTTTTAGCTCACGTCTTCTATGTTTTATATTAAGAATGCAATCATTTTCACACTTTTGGGATCAAGAACATCCAAAATAACTGTGATATATGGTTTAATATGTGGTGTTTATACAGGAAAAATGGTAATTTAATGATAAATATTAATTCAGAGAAATCATTGTAATACATGTCACATTGAAAAGAGCTGTCGATTTACAGGAGTTAAATGATTCAGTGACCAACTGTAACATTACAGAATCTATGATTATCTTGTAATTTAACTAGTAGTCAGTTACTAGTTACTAATCAGTATAATCAGGTTTTACCATATGTTCCTGTATAAATACTGTATTTTACTGTAACTTTGAGATTTGTTGTTCGAATGTAAAGTGCAATACAAATAAAATCTATTATTATTATTATTATTATTATAATAACTTCATAACCACATATTAGTGTGCGTTTGTAGCATTTTCTGGAAACATCACAATAAAACCATATTTTGCTACAATTGTGTAGTATTGTCCTGTATAAATACTCAATTTTACTGTAACTTCACCATGAAACCATTTATTACTGAGATTTAGCAGTATTTTCCTTCATAAATACTGTATTTTACTGTAACCACAACTATGTACTACTGTGATTTTGTAGTATTTTCCTGTATAAACACTGCATTTTACTGTAACTTCACAACACCACATAGTACTGCAATTTATTTTCAGTCGTACAGTATTTTCCTGTATAAATATTGTATTTTATTGTCATTTCAGAGATTTCTTTATGCCATATTATTAATTATACTATTATTATATTAATGTATATATATATGTGTATGTAAGTGTGTATGTACATATATATGTATATTCCTATATAAATACTGTATTTTACTGCAAATTTACAATCAAGTACTGCGATTGTGTAGTATTTTCCTGTATATACTACATATACTATATATACTATACTGTAAATACTGTATCGAGCTGTTTAGTTGATACTTTTATGAGTAGGTCTGGCCAAGTAATGTATTTTCTTGTAACTTCAAAAAAAAAACTTTCATCACTTCAATTCTGTAGTGTTTTCCTGTATAAATACTGCATTTTACGGTAACTTTACTACCATACATTACCATGAATTGGCAGTATTTTTCTGCACGACTACATCTTTTTACCGCAACCTCACATTTAAACCACACATTAGTGTGTATAAATACTGCACTGAACTGTGTAGATGAGACTTTTGTGAGTGGGTCTGGACAGGTTTGGATTTGCCTATGGGTTCCAGGTCGGGTCTGGTACTCAGGTACAGAGAGACAGAATAAGGGACACTGTCGTCCACAGATCCACGTCCCTCTCTCGACTCCTAATATCAATACAAACATAAAAACACCTGCTTGCTGCTCAGTCAGTGAGAGACAAGTGTGAAGTGAAGGTCTGAACTTATATTTGTGATGATCAGATTTGATGGTTTTATGAGACGCTCGGCAGCTCGTGTCCTCCGGGGGAAGAAACCTTCTTATGGTGTCTTGTATCTTCAGGCGCTTCCTCTGAAGTCATCACAGGAAAACAGGCGAGGGAGCTTCTCAGATGACCACATTTGGAAATTCTTTTTGAAGCCATTCCTGCTCACGACGAATCAGAGCACGACTTGAGATCCAAACACCCAGGAGGGGGAACCTTGGAAACGCCTGAGCGCTACTTCTAAAGTTTTACGAGTTATATTCTGCGCGAGTGCACACACGCAATTGTCCCGCAAATGAGAAGAACCCACCTGGGGAAGCGTTCTCTGTTTAGAGAATTATTCATGTCTCACAAAAGAATACAACGATTGATTATTCTCTGTCGATGTGACGGCGCTGTACCGTGGTTTCAGTTTCCCGTGACGATTCAAAAAATAAAGACAAGTTTCTCGCTCTACGAGAGTTCCTGCTCGAGCAATTCAATCTCCGGGATTGTGTTTCTGCAAAAAAGTCACATTTCTTATGAATGATTTACCCATTCTACAGAGGTGCACATGAAGTTTAAAACATTTTTTCCTGCGTTTTATGGACTAAAAACCTAACGAAAATAACAATTTAGGCAGTTTTTTCCCCCATTACTATGTTAAAATGTATAATATAGTGTCTTAGATCTGATTAAAAAAAGATATTTTTCCTTCATTTTCACCAAATTTCTAAACACACCAGAGCAAAAGGTACAAAATCTAGTTAAATTTGTGAAATGTTTAAATACGTCACAGTTCAAAGTTCGCTTTTATGAACAGATTTTGTGACTTCTGCACAATTATCATGACTCTCCGAAGGACCTAGAGCATTGGTCTCAAACCTGTGGCTCGAGGGCCATATGCAGCCCCCCAATCGATTCCCTGTGGCCCACCACAGTTATTTCTGTATGTTTTCTTTGTAATATATTCATTTTGTATCATAGAAATGTTTTTATTAGGAATTATAAATCGGTCCACATCAACACAGAGGTTTCATTGTCTCTTGACCGGCAACATAATAATTCTCTGTGTAACAAATATTGTTCTCCCCAAAAACGAGGCATAAACAGCCCAAACATGATTCCAACCATAATAAATTACTTAAAATTACTTTTTCCAAGTATAAATACTTGGATTTTGTAGTATTCTAATGTAACTTTCACATTTCTATGTGTCCGATAGCCAATCAAGTGATTCTGACCAGTATTGGACCAATACCAATACTGATTCCAACCCATAATTCTCACGAAAATTTACCAAAGGTTGCACATTAGTGAGCACAAAGGGTTAAATTGATTCCCTAATGCAAAGTTTTCCATTGTTTGCAGAAAAGTGAAACACCAGATTGGCACGTGTCCAAATCTGTTTTCCCTCCAAAACACCAACCGCATCACCACCGCGCGGCTCACATGCTGCGTTCACAGCCAGCGGTCGATACTCGAGTTAAAAGGGCACTGATGATCTGATTAAGCTGGGAATAATAAACCAGACGCACACGCGTTGACGACTTCGTAATCCCACTGTGGAACTCGAAGCGTGTGCGGGATGTGAGTTTAGCGGCGGCTCTGATGTTCAGCCATGCGTGTGACGCGCGCACACACACGCGGCAATGTGCCACACAGAGATAAAGCAGAGGCACTGTCTGATACGCTCGATCATGTGATCATCTGCGGCATTTGGCGAGAGCGAGAGAAGCAGGAGAGGGATTTGAAAAACAAAGAATAAAAAGGAAAATCTAACACAGACACACACACTCTCACTGTCACATGACCCAGAACACGTCTGCAGTTTCGCCTGGAAGACGTCAGCTAACGTCATTTAATGTCAAATTTCACCACAGGGACAGGATTAGAACGATAGAGAGAGCTCAGGTTGGAGACAAAGTAAGAGACACTCAAAGGTTTTGGACACTGGACAAATGACAACAAGCTGTGGAGCTGTCGTCTGTGGAGCTGGAGAAACTACGTTGATCGCTACGTGCATTCATCAGGGAGAACAGGGAGCGTCTACAAAGTGCAACGCCCGAAAAAAGATGTTAAAAAATATTCAATAACTTCACCATATTACAGCGCAGTGTCGTCAAACTCTCTGTGAACTTTACTGCTCAGCTCTCACCACTCGTGAAGTTTTTAAATGCTATTGATCGCAGAAGTTCCAATCTGTGAATATCTTTCTAACTTTACTTAGCTTTTTACGCAACGTTCGGGTCACGTAGCTCGCATTAGATGCAAAAATCAAAACTGGACGAAATGGGAAAGATAAGAAACACTCATATGGACATGTGTTGTTGATTGTACTGTACTGCACTTTGGTCCACCCTGTGGTTTAAAACTCATATTGCCGCTCACCTGATTCCAAATATCTCTTTCTCTCAGAAACATGACATCTGCACTGATGACACTGCAAAAGAAGCAGCTACAATCCAAACATGTGATGTGGGATAGAATCAGTCAGGGAGAACAATATTTGTTACACAGTTGGAAAATTATTATGTTGCAGTTCAAGAGAAAATTAAGCCTCTGAGTTGATGTGGACCGATTTATAATTCCTAATAAAAGCATTTCTATGATACAAAATGAATATATTACAAAGAAATAACTGTGTTGGGCCACATGGAATTGATTGGGGGGCCACATATGGCCCTCGAGCCACAAGTTTGAGACAGTCAGCGCTCGCATCCCCGAGTATTTACCAACCTGAGACTGAAACATTTACTTTTCCCTTGTGAGATTAAATCGGCTCTCAGATGTTATCACTCTCAATGTAACAACATAACATTAACAGTGTCTGAAAAACTAGGGAGCAGATTTAATCTTTAATCAGCAGCAGCAACATAAATAAATAAATAAATAAATAAGTAAATAAGTAAATGAACTGTCAGCTCCGAGGGGAGCGTGGTAAATATTTACACTTCCTGCAAATGAGGCAAAAATATGGATTTGAATAATGATTTAATTTCCTCCCCACTGTACACGAGCGCTGCTCTTTGTTGCCACGGTGACATTTCAGAGGAAACGGAGAAAACGAGGACTGCAAGAATGCGGTGATGTCTCGAGTTTGTCCTTGGACGCTGCCGATAGACGACATCACACACTGGTGGAATCTCGTCTCTGTTGAGCTATTGAGCTATTCTTTCTTTTTTTTGTCTCACATGAACAAAAACATGAACGACATGCTGCTGTTTCTTTACTGCGTCGTCCTTGGACTGGATTTGAATGAAGGCAGTTTCTGTTTACACTCACACAACGAGGCGTGAGAACAAAGAGGTACTCAGAGGTACTCCAACCATTTTGTCCACTTGGCCATGTGCTGCCAACAGGATTGTACATTAGCTAAGAATAATCTGGACATTACTTTGAAATAAAATTTTTTTTGGTAGATTAATCTCCTAGGGGTGCAACAATTACTTGATTATTAATCAATGGATATTTCTGGTGTCTTTGCTCCATATAAAAACAGTAAATCTGAATTATTGTGGTTTGTTAACAACATTTTGTGACATTTTATGGACCAAACAACTGAGACATGAATAGATAAAATAATCAACACACTAATCGGTTTAAAAATAACACTTAGTTGCAGGAAATGTGTGATTTTTGTGTAACAGTTACACATTTTGACAATAAACACAAAATACAAGCATTAAAGTACTTTTCTTATTTACAAGCTAGATTACGCTACCACCAGTGATTTAAAATGCAAATTAAAGTCAAATTAAATCAAATTTTATTATTGTATCCCATGTGTCACAGCTAATTCACACACCGACACTGAGGTCTCACGTAATCATTACATGTCAAATTATAGAATTATATGCAAAGTTGTTGCGTCAAAAAGGCTGGATTTGAATTAATACGATCAAAACAATGAATTTGTAATTTGGCCCAGAGAGAGAGAGAGAGAGAGATATAAATACCTGTAAGATGCCCCAGTCTTTGGTGCTGTTGGCGGACACGATGAGGCCCTGCTCCTGGAAAGTCTTGAACCTCAGGGACAGTTTGAAAACCTGGTCGTCCTCGTCCATCCCATGAAGGTACTTCAGGTAGGACTTTCCGTCGAATCTCACGGCCGACTCTGAAACAACAGACACAAATTAGTGACACAAAACGATTCCAGGAGCAGTGGGAGCAATGGGGGATTGGGTGCCTTGCTCAGGGGAACCCCAGCTCTTGACCTTTCCCGGGCACCCAATTTGAACCAAATTTCAAGGGTTCTCTTGGCCATTAGCTGCCCATAGAAATTCATCAGAGGAACCTCAGAACCTTCAAACTCTCTTATTTCTTTAGGTCAACAAGATGAACCTTGTATATGCTCAAAGGAGGTCACGTGGTTGGTGTATTGGTTAGCTCTCTTCCCTTTGTAGCAAGAAGACCTGGGTTCTGGACCCGGTCTGAAGAAGGGCCTGTCTGCATGGAGTTTGAATGTTCTCCCCATATGTGCGTGGGTTTTCTCCGGTTTTCTCCGGCTTCACACCCGGCTGCAAACTGTTCCAGTGAGAGTTGAAGATCACGGCCCGATGAAGCAAACAGGACCACATCATCTGCGAAAAGCAGAGACCCAATCTTGAGCCCACTAAACCAGACTCCCTCAACGCCCGGGCTGCGTCTAGAAATTCTGTCCATAAAAGTTATGAACATCCACTGCTTGTAAACTGTTCTGAAGCCTTGACATTGTCCAGCACCATCCTTACATCTATATCAAGTCAGAAACAGACACATTTTCGCCACCTGATGGCCATTCAAGAGACTACAGGTTTCATACACTTCCACATTGGTTTGACTTTCAAGCCCCACAAAATGTGTACATTATTTATTTACAGTCTGTGGCTGGTTCTAGTTTCTCCAACCAATCAGTAACAGCCACTAAAAAACCAAAGAGAACTAAATCACTTTATCCAGACACACACTCGAGTTTTAGTTTTAAAATCTTCAGAAAATGTGTACTATAACTCTAACTCATAAATAATTTATTGACACTGGAGAAAAAAGTTTTCTAAAGTTAGCTTCAATAAGAAATAAGGCTTTCATCTTATATTTCTTAACACTCACTTCATTGAATGAGCTTTTGAAGGCCTCAACGTTTTTGGCCTTTCAACTCAAGGTCGCAAAACTTATACCAAAAAGTGATTTTTAACAATCCTCCGGGTGAGTGCTGCCTTTCCACCTTCACCTGAGACTAAGACAGTGACCAGTGTGTGCTGAAAACTGAATGTTAATGCGATTCCACCGCTGACGGGAAAGCGTGAAAGTAAAGTTAAAAAAGGAGATGCTTGGTTTGATCATTTCTAACTGGGAAAAAAAATCACCAAACGCTGAGAAACTAAAATGCCCAAAGGCAAAAGAAAACAGAACGTAGTAATGAGCAGAGGGTTTTATTTCAAGTTTAAGCATCAACAGTAGAAACGAGGGGATAAGGGACTGAATGAAAGATGAATGAATTCATGAATGGGCAGCAAAAAGGGAGCGTATTAATGTTCAGACAAAACTTCTTTTGCTCTTTTTCTTTTGAAATAAAACTTTAATGTCGCCTGTGGGTAAGCTCCGTTACAGCATGTTCCCTCAGAGTTTTGTTAGTTAAAAAAAACACAAGAAGAATACACAAACTTTTACTTTAACCATTCACATTTAAGTGTCTTATGTCAGAAACAGTCACTAAAAGCTTTCAGTCAGGGTAACAATAATAATACCTTTTGTTATTAATACAATAATAACAAAATGGTCAGAATTCTTCAACAGAAGTTGGGAGCTATATTGAGTTTTATAATGACAACATCTTACAACACAGTATAGCATTTAAAAAATACACTTTCTACAACACTGTGTGCAGTTGTTTCTACTCTTGAAATAAGAAAAGTAAATGTGGTTCTTCCGTTGGGATTTCATGCAAAAAGAAGAAAAAAAGTTTGTGCGTTACATAAGGTTTCTGCCTACTTTTACTGCCATTTCTCTAACATTTAATATTGTTTTGCACTGGTAAACATGACCTATGTTTCATAAATGAATCACAAGGCCATATTTTGCACCATATTAAATATTTTTTTACTGAGCAGAAGAGGAAAAATTGGGAAAAAAAGTGTAGGAAATCTCCTGATGGGCTTTCATGTTAGCTAGCTTGTGTTGTTAGCATGAACCTAAAATGATTGTTAGCTTGTGCACAGTGTGGCTGTGTTTATCATATGCTAATTTATTTGCTAGGTGTTTTGTTTAGTTGAAAGATGGCGATTTAGCACAGTTTCTTCACACACTAACAAGGCGTAGTGAAGGCTTTTACTGTGAACATAGTTTAGCTTCAGAGTTAGCCTCAGATGAATAGCCACCAGCTTTTCTTAATGACTATGATGGAGCTAACGCTATGACCTGTCAGCACTGAAGCTAGCCAGTTAGCTGCAGTTAGCAAACATTAAAAAGATAGCATAGTAAATTAATTCCTGTTTTGCTGCAAAACGCGACGTGTTTGTCACATAATTTGCGACTTAAACGGTTAAAAACATATTTTCATGGTGTGTAAACGTATGTAAAAGGGAACTTGACGTTTTTACATAAAATAGAACATTACTGTCCAACTTTAAAAGAGTACAAAGGTCAAAAATGCAGCAATAACTGCTAATATATAAATTACTTTTTTGTTTCCTCATTTACGTCATCAAAAAGCTTAACCTTTATAATGTCTACATGTGTATATTATTGCTTTTTCTGGATAGTGGTTCTTATCTTCAGCAATTTACTGCGGCAGTTAATTAATTCATTTAGATTATTATTATTTTTTTCAATCAACTAAATTAATTCTCATTTATTCCACTGTGGTAAATCAGGGATAATCACAGCCGGGGATTAACTACCACATGTGTTTAGTGTGAATGATGTTAGAGACTCATGTCCACAGGAGTAAATGGTCATTTAGATTATAAGAAAAGAGAAATATGGATCGACTCTGAAGTTAATAAAAAAAAGCCCCACACACATATTAATTATTCAACTGCACAAGTTAGTTTTCTTCCATTTTGAGTCTGACACACATCACTTAACTTCTATCAGGATTCTATCTGGATTATATAACTCTAATTAATATTTCCTAATCTATTTTCATTATCCCGCCTGCTTTTAATCTGAAATAATATCAGTTTCACACTGCCCCCGTCTGCCCGTGGGTGTAACTGTGTTCAGAACATTTGTGCCTCAGTTTTTTCCAAATTAAAATAATTTCCCCCAAATTTTACACACTGGACTTGGGTAACTTACTTTTACCCAAGCATGAGAGAATAAAGGAAATCAATAAACAGTTAAATTCTGAGAGAAATCAGAAAACAAACTGTATCAACTTCTAACGCGACACCTTCTTATCTCCGAACTCTATGCATCACAGCGCTTCTGAATTTGTTTTTCTTCTTTTTTTCGGATAAGGGAGTTTGATTTAGTCAAAACATGGAGGTGATAACACAACGAGAGGAAGCTCCGGAAGAACCTAACTTTGTCAGGTTTGTCCTGCTCTGCGCGGGACAAACTAATCCTCGCAGAAATGCCAACACACAAATCGCCGAGGACGATCTCATGAGGTGGTGCCGCTGTCTGCAGTCAGTGGTCCAGATGTCCTGTCTGTCCTGCTGTGATCTAATCTGATGCTGGACCCACATTCTTTCTCTTATCAAACGAGGACTGACATCACCAGCTTTCACAGGTAAGAAGATGAAAAATGATCAAATTAAGGGACTTTTCAAAGACTAATTCCCTCAAATTCAAGGACCAGAATGTGCTTACACAGCTTAAGAAGGGGGAGGACATCTTCTAAGAGCGTCTTCGTCCATTATGCCGTCCACTTGTATTGATTTGCAGCACGCTCTGCATCTGGACAAGTGATTGTCCTTGGAATCTTGGTCAAAGTCAAGTTTTGTCATTTGTCTTTGGAATAGATCTTGGAATTTTGATTTCCCGGACATCACGTTGTCATTTGCTCTCTCTTTCTTAACTTTACTCGCTCATTGTTCTGCACAAAATCTCACGTCAACAGTGGCGAGAGACAGTGGACAGTGTCCACAACGCCGCTAGTAATTATGACTCCGCGTTTGTCCTGCGTAGGCCTAATCTATGCACATCAAGCAACAAACAAAGGGGACATTTACCTAAACATCAACTTCACTTCTTTACTGCACAAAATTCAAGCACTTTCAATGACTCATGTCTATTTAGGGCAATTTTCAAGGACCAGTGGGAACCCTGACAAACACTGTGTTGCAATATAATAGCACGTTGAATTGGCCCCAAAGTCAAAATCCACCGTTTTACTTAAATCTTGCTGTTTGTGTGTGGACGTGCTGCGATGACTCACTCCATCGATCGCTTTACAGCCTTGAATAACAATCAATTCTTTTCCACCTGTTTTTACTTGATAATTCATCCTCTAATTGCTCTACCCATCATTATCTATAATAAGAACAATTATTGTTTGTCTCGATGAAACCTTTAAGCAGCTCACTTTTTCCTGCTTTAGCTTCACTTTTTTTAAATGATTTTCTGTGTGCACAAATAAACACATACCGTTGCAGGGGCAGACGCTCTCCCAGGTGTGTTGTGGGGTGATGTAAGCAGCTCTGGCAGTGGTGAAGTGACCCAGTCTCTCTGTGGTCAGGCGGACGGCGTTCCTGCAGCCCCGCGGTGGACAGCCGGCGCCCACACAGCCGTTGTGGCTCACCTGGAGGATGCTCAGGCCCAGAGAGTCCTCGATGTCTGATATTATACCTGCATCAAAGACAAAGTTTAGTATATTCTCTTCATTTCATGCGGT
Source organism: Solea solea (assembly GCF_958295425.1). Taxonomy (NCBI): domain Eukaryota; kingdom Metazoa; phylum Chordata; class Actinopteri; order Pleuronectiformes; family Soleidae; genus Solea; species Solea solea. Next base: position 1,922,629 of record NC_081147.1, on the reverse strand, counting down.
GACAAGCGAAATTTTTTCAGATTTGAGGACCCACAGGGCCACAGTGTTTTTTTTACCTGCCAGTCTGTTTGTTGGCAGAGACTGGACGAGTCCACTCTTGGGCTTCCAGATCAGCAGGGCCTCCAGGACCTGGGTGTCCTGCTGCTGCTGAAGGCTGGCCAGGTGAAGCTCTTGTCTGGGTAAACTCAGAGCTTGACCCATGCTGCGCTGAAGGCCCCTCCAGTGATCGCCCAGGAACTCCTCCGCCGACATCCCGACCAGCTGCAGCGTCAGACCGGAGTCCAGTGCCCTCTGATCGGCTGCCCACACGTGAACTTTGACCCCGGCCCAGACATTGAACTTCCCATCGCTCACGCTGACGTTCAGTGAATACGAGCCCTCCTCCAGGTTTTCATCTGCCCAGATCTTTCCGTCTGCGAGATCCACTGAGAACCTTCCTCCTTCTGGGTTTTCAGACAGCAGCTTGTAGGTCAGGACGTCCTGCAGGTCCTGGTCAGAGGCGTGGAGTCTTCCGATGACCCGGTTGGCAAATAGGCCTCCAGATGTCGTGATGAAGACCTCTAGTGGCACCACAGACGGAGGGTACTTGCTCTGCTCGGTTACGTTAATGTTGACCACACAGATGGAGGAGAGGGGAGGGTGACCGCTGTCCGTCACCTGTATCCATCGAAGACAGAGGTTAATACATACGATGGAGACCATTTCACATCGAGATTGATCGACTGGAGATCTAGAACCTGTACAGGCCATTTACAGCCATATCTGTCACACCCAATCATTCTGAATTAGTAAAATAATCACCTCCAGGAAATATTTGGTAATTTAAAAGATATACACATAAATCTTAACTCAAGGGTTGAGAAAATTGAGCAAATTTGTTTGGGACGTCCCCCCAAAAAATCTCCCATGATCCATCTGTGGGTCAAAAACCAGTCTTTGGAAACCACTGGTCAAGAGAACTGAAGTCAGAAAATCAGTTACTACCGAAGGTCTGTAAAAACCTGGGGACAGCTGACCCCTCCCGATTAAATCTGCTAGTGGACATTTTCAATCGTTTAAAACCCAATTCTTCTCTCTGGCCTTCACTGCGACGTGAAAACATTTCATCTGGACAGACCTTGATTTTACCACTTTACTAATTAACTCAAGTCAAGCATGTCCAGTTGCCTACTACTGAAGATGACCCATCCAGGACCCTCAAAGAAATTGTAGAACCCCCCCAACAAAAAACACATTTATTAGCAGTGCTGAAGTAGACCATCATCTTGGTCGGCCTACCAGAGACCACTTGACCTATCATCATGTCAGCATAAGAGAGCTAGTCTGACTTCATGAAACCGGCAGCACATGTTGAGCCTGTATTTACGAATCAGACCATCTTGGGTGTTTGAGCATACCCGACTGGATCTGAAACATTTGTAATCATGATTTACTGTGTTTTTAAGTTCTTGTTTACCTTATGAAGCACTTTGTTCAACCATAAATGTGCTATAGGGTATATGAGGGTCGCGGGGGACGCTATAGGCAATCTAAGCTGACATAGGGCAGAAGATGGGGTCACACCCTGGATAGGTCGCCAGTCCATCACAGAGCCAACATACAGGGACTCTCAAACTCACATTCACACCTACGGCCAATTTAGAAGGTCCAGTTGACCTCTACAAGTTTTTGTACAGTGGGAAACTAGAGAGCCAGGAGAAAACGCACACAGGGATCTGTTTTGCTGCAAAGCAACAGTGCTAACCACTACCCATGTGGTCGGTCATGTGCAGATCGCACTAATTTCAGGTCTGAATGCTCCTAATGGATCCTGATCAAGATCCAATCAAATAAACCACATGTGGAGTTGGTTTGAGGACCCATTTGGCCACATTCCTGATCTGAATCTGTCTGAAGATTTTATGTTTGTCCCCTAACACAGCCATGTTTTTACGAAGCACAGTCATGTGCTTGTTTGACACACTGATGATGTACAAACACCTCATGTGACCCCACTTCAAAAACCTTGCTTCCTTTGAGACTCTACATCCAATCAAAGATAAATAAAAGGGCGTTGTTGTCAGATTTGCGGTAACTATGCTGCAAGTTATTGAATCTGAAGCACTAGATAAAGTAGGAAAGCTCTGCCTGTGTTATTTTCTCCTCACAGCGCCGTCAGCAACATGGCAGCCGAGGCCACGAGAGAGAGCAGCTGCAGCAGCGCATCAGCATTTTATCTCCATTCTATCTCTGATCTAGAGTTTACAGTCGGCAGTTTGTGAAATTTTCATTTTACAGTCATAGGATTCCAACACGACGCACATCACTGGTGACGTACAGATAGTAAACAGAACTGACAGCAGATTTTCTTTTGCTCCCACTCGGGAAAAAACAGCGTGGAAAAGACGACACCACAGAAGATTAAAAGGTCATGGTGGAGTGGGGAAACCGGGAATCGCGTAAGGAAGTCAGGAGGGGAAAAGCCAGAGCTTGTGTATGAATCATAATCACAATCACCTGTATCTTGAGCAGATGGTGGGGTTTGACCTTCTTTCTGAGTGGAGCAGAGAGCGACAGCAGGCCGCCCTGGTCAACGTGGAAACGGCGATCCTCGTTGCCGCTGACGATGTGGAAGGAGAAAGGCGGGCCATTCTTTGGCGTGTCCTTGTCCGTCACGACGAGCTGGAGGATGCTGCTGCCAACCGACTCTCCCTCCTGCAGGAAATAAAGTTCATGAATACGTCTTATTCTAATACGTCTTAACGGTACACAGTCGTAGCACGCAGGACATTTTCTACAATGTATTCATTTTCATAGTCGTTGTCTGCACAGTTGTCTGTTTACCAGCAGATGTCATGGTTTGATGTTTGTGTTGACAGAAAAACCTGATGAGGATCCTGGATGTTCTAATGAGGTTCACTGCTCTAAACTTAAATGTTCATGTCCTTTATTGTGAGGAGACCTCAGCTAGCTCTCTGTTTGTCATTAGCAGCTACCGTAGCTAGATGCTAAATCATTGGCGTGTGACATTAGCAGCTACTGTAGCTAGATTCATTGGTGTTTTTACGTTAGCAACAGTAGCCAGATGGATTATAAGTGGTGTTTTGCGTTCGGAGCTACCGTAGCTAGATGCTGAGTCATTGGTGTTTGAGGTTAGCAACAGTAGCCAGATGGATTATAACTGATGTTTTGCATTCAGAGCATCCGTAGCTAGATGCTCAGTCATCGGTGTTTGACATTAGCAGCTACCGTAGCTGAATAAGTCATCATTGTTTGATGTCAGCTAGTTTGTTGTAGCTAGATGCCACAGCATTTTTCTTGACATTAGCAACTGTAGCCACATGCAATGGAAGTGGTGTTAGAAGCTACCGTAGCTAGATGCCAAGGCATTGTTATTTGATGTTAGCAGTTTTTGTAGTCACACAAAATGACATTGGTGTTTTGCTTTAGCAACAAGTACCAGGCACCATGACATTGTTGTTAAACATCAGCAGCTTCTATAGTTAGATGCAGTGGTATCAGGTTTGCCTAAAATTATGTTTTTAAAAAAGACAAAATAAAACATCCCAGTCTTCATTTCCACTTTAAATACCCCTGATTTCACTTTCTAACTGCATTTGACAAATGCAGACCATCAGGCAGCCAAACAGACAAACACATCAGTGCAGTTAAATTTAGTTTAAAGTGGCAGTAAAACTCCTGTGTCACTGCTTGTGTCAGGTGCAGATACCACCACAGATGCAGCTTTCATGACTTATCGCTGTGTTTCCTTTTGAGGACTTTCTCAAACATAATGACACCATTGTCCATCTGCTGCTTTGAGTGAAATACAACCACAGACTCACACGAGCCAAAAACTCCCTGCAACAGATGTGCCAGAAACCTCCACTCTGATATTTCTGACTCTCTGAAGAGTTTCAGTGTTGAAATCTCAGTTTTTTTTAATGAGCTCTGAGGACTGATCGGAACTGTGAGAGATTTCTCTTTAATTAGCTCTGGTAGTCACAGGTCGAGGTTTACAGCCTCACCTGGACCAAATCAACCGGCTTTTACTGAGGAGCTGCTCATATTTCCCAGTCACATAGAATCCCCCTGCTCATATTTTCTCATTGAGTTGTCAAATTTCACACTTGAGTGCCACTGCTGCTGCTGATGCTCCCCCTCGGGGACACCAGAGAAACTGATGAACAAATGTTTCTTTCTGGGTTGATTTTACATATCACTTGTTGACATGTTGTTTGAGTTGAGTAATTTGTGTGAGGTGAGCATTTTTCTTCCACCGCAGGGCAGCGCAGTGCAGTGCCAACAGCTCGGGGCTGTGAACGTGGTTGGTTTGTAAACGCACCACAACAGTGCGCTGAAAAAGAACAGAAGCGGCCTCATTCATCAGCACTCATGTCCTCACACGGGTCAAATCAATCATTCATTTTTCTTCAAAATTCAGCAGCCGTGAGCGGAAAAATGACGGGTTTTAAGAATCATACATTTTATCATCCTGGAGGTTTTTCTTCTTAACAAAACATGAATATTGTCTTGTATTTTACTTTGAAAAATAAATAATTGGCATGTTAACATTAATGAAAAGAATGTTAACATTAATGAATAAATGTTTCACTGCATTATGTAAAAAAATTGACCAAAAACCAAAGTTTTTTGTTGATTTGAGGTGAATTAAAAGCACAATGGATTTGAAATAAAACAACGACATGCTATGTTTTTCTAGTTGTTATTCTTATTAAATAAATCAACTTATTATTCGTTCTATTAGTGTAACCGACCGGTTTCTTTGTACACAACACAGCATCACTTCCTTTCAACCTGGCTTTCAAAATAAGAGCCAGTGACGCCAGCATTTTTCTATTATATTCTGTGTCAAATGTTACCATAAAGGTTTGGCAATAAAAACAGATTGTTGTAAAATAAAAATGTTAATTTTTAGTTTTACTTTTCATTCCGCAACTGTTGAAATACATGAGCAGTAACAGGAAGCGGTCACACTTACACACTAACACTTGTTATTTACAGCTAATAGCAAACACCGGCTTCTGATTGGTCATGAAAAAGTATGTTTTTTTTTGGGTCAAAATGTCAGTTCCCTTTTTACGTGATGTGTGAGTGGATAATTAAAATGGCGGTGAGGTTCAGGTCGACGTTACCTGCAGCAGCAGACTGTGGTTGACTCGGGAGAAAACCGGCGGGTTATCGTTGACGTCGGCGACAGTGATGGTGATGAGGATCGCCGACGACAGAGGAGGATTCCCTTCGTCCGCCGCCTGCACCGTCAGAGAGTAATGAGGGACCTGCAGAGGAGATTCAAATACAATTCAGTATTTGCATTTTATTTTATACTTTTTTGGTTCCTGTATTCACTGCTTCTGCTTTTTCTGTCTACACTGCAAAAATTTATTTTCAAGAAAAATCTATATAAACGATATAAACCTTACATTTTAGCCAGTTTTGCGCTACTTTTGGTCTGTTTTCTAGTTTTAAGGCACTTTATTATACTAAGAAGTTAGTTTTAAGAATTTTAGTCAATCAAAATTGGCTTCTCTCATTGGCAAATGTCCCATGTTTATATAATTTTGGATTTATCTCCTTTACAACTTGACACACACTGACCTCCTCTCTGTCCACTGCAGTGCGGACAGTGATTTCTCCGCTGCGAGGGTGAATGGTGAACTGCTGCTGAGCGTCTCCGCTCACGATGGAGTAACGCAGCAGGTTATTGATCGGGCCGTCCTGATCGGTGGCTGTTACCTGGAGCAAACGGAGAGAGGGAATAATAATATTTTATTTACATTCCAGACAAAAGGGTCAAAAACAAAAGGATAGAATTCAGCAGAGATGATTGCAAAATAAGAAAATGATAAATCAACAAAATCAGACATCACAAGTAGTCTGTTACTTTCAGAGTAATTTACATAAATGCTAACCTTTATGCTTTAATCATCTTTACTTTTACTTTTTTAAGTAAAAGTAAAGATGATTACTTATATTAGCTTAAGTTTTCTAAGAGCAAATACAAACCTGTTTTAGCCCGTGTTTTGACACAAGCACGTGTAAGGCTATTAGCTTGTTTAAGCTAGTTTAGCTAGTTTGGCTGAGCACGTTTGGTTAACGTTCATTTTACCAGGCAAGTTATGCTAGTTTGTTTCAGCTTTGTTTTTAACCTGACAATATGTGCTTAACCTTAATCTAGACTTAAACTAGGTTAGCTAGTCGTTGTTTAGACTTTATCTAGAAAACTATGCTAGCTCTTTTAAAGCTTTGTTTTAACCTGCTTTTCTCAGACTCAAGTGAGACATTAGCTTTGTTTTGAACCTGACAATCTTAGCTTTAGTTAGCTTTTTGTTTTTATCATTTTTATGTGCACATTTTATTATATACGCTCTTTGTTTTCTCATAACATAAAATAAATTCAAACTTTTTTCTTTCTTTTGAATAAATAACATCACATTAATCTTTATCTGTAAAAAATAATAATAATTTTAATGACATTTTGAATTATAAAACAATCCTGTCGTTCTTATCATCATCAACAATAAATCCTGTAATTTTCTCTGCTGCTGCGGCTGATGATGATGATGAGGAGGAGGATGACGACGACCGTCTCTCTGACCATTATGAGAAAACAGTTAAAACATTTCAGACTGGGAAATTAGGTCACGGTGAAGTTAATGTTGGGAAACAGAAACAGGAAAAGGAAAAATGTCAAACGTTAAACCATGTGATTACGGACTCATCATCCGACCGTCAGCTGTGATTTTCTGTCTTATCTCCTCTGTGGGACTGACATGTTGTCAGATAACCCTGCGTGTGTGTGTGTGTGCGTGTGTGTGTCTGATTTTCTTTGTCATTGATGTCAGCTCATCTCAAATGGCCTCATTTTCTGTGAATATGCTGTAACTTTCATTAAGTAACTCTTTATACGATCTGTCTCAGGTTCAATACGCTAACTTTGTTATTTCTTATATTTATTAATATGCACCGTCTCTGCTGTGTGTGTTCACATGTCCAACAAATATTAACTATGTTACACTTTTGACTTGCACATTCGGATCCATGTTGTTTGATTATTTACATAACTGATTAAACTGTTGATTATTTTCTCAATTCATTGATTAGTTGTTTGGTTGAAAAAATGACGTGTTGTTTTTGTCCACAAACCAAAATAATACTTATTATATTGATTTCTTTGTTATATGGAGCAAAGAAACTGAAAAAAATCACAGAAACTGGCTTTAATTATCAAAAAAAACACTAAAACCACTTAATTGATCATCAAAATAGTTGAAGATGAATGTAGTAATCAATTAATAATCGATATATTGAAACTTTGAACCTTGAAAATACCATTTAATTTCAATTTTCAAAGATTTTCTTCTGAGTCTGTGATGTGTGACTGTTACCCTGTATTCATCCTGTGTACGCACAACAAAACATTACAAGTACACTTTGTTTATAAAAATGTATAAATGCTTTGTTCCCGAATGTTTTGTTCCCGACCCAGAAACAATAACTGCATGACGTTGAGTTTGTATAATACTTACGTGACTCTGTGACCCAAACAGTGATTGTCACAAGAGTCAAATTACGTCGGCGCACTTCAAATCCAGGAGCAGAAAATGTATTCATGCGGTAATAATGTGTTTACCTAAAGAACACTGTACATGAGTCACTCACTCACTCATCCATAGTGAGTGCAGGGGTGCTGCAAGGGACTTTTAGGCCCCGAGGCGAAAGGGGCCTTACATTGAAGTAATTGTGTCTTGTGTTTTTCTTGGCATTTGGTAAATGGTTCACTTTATTATTATTACTTTTTACTTAAGTGAGCTTAGGTCTCGAGGCAGTTCTTGCAACATCTTTGAGTGTTCTTTAACTAACAGAGTACAGATTGTGCTCATTAAGCCACTGTTGAAGCTAAATTTGTTTAATAATCTTTGTGTTCCTCAGTGTAGTGGTTACTAGACCTTGTGTAGCCCGGTGACACTCCAGCGCCGCACACAGGAAGTGATTCGTTTGTCAAGACAAACGGTATGCAATAGCTAGTAAAGCAAGTTGACCCAAAAAACGAAGCGTCCAAAAAAAAGTTTCAGAAGTGAATAATATTCATCAAAAAACTTCTACAAAAAAGCTCCCTCAGGGAGGTCTGATAGTTTTGCTTGACAGAGCCTGATTTTAGATTTAGATAGGACTTGGAAAACAAATAATGTTACAACGTTTCTGATCACAAAGACCAAACTTTTGTGACTGCGTGGACTTTGCATGTTCCTGGTAAGACAATAAATCCAATATAATCCAGTGACGTTTCGTCAGACTGACCCCCCCCCCATTTTAGTATGAATGAACGTATGAATGTGACTGGAACGCATATGCAATTCTCTGCAAACACAAAAGGTACCGGACAATTCAGAAGATCCGTCTTTCAGTCAGAAGTTCTCTACCTTCATCACCAGGCTCCCAGGCGTCAGGTCCTCCGTTATCTCAGTGGTGTAGACGCCTCGTGTGAACACCGGCGCGTTGTCGTTCACGTCCGTCACGTTGACGATCACCATGGTGATGTCAGTCAGGGACGACTTTCCGCGACTTCCCTCCACGGACAGGTAGTACGCCCGCGAAACCTCAAAATCCAGCGGTGCGTTGAGGCTCAAGAGGCCTGCAGAGAAACATGGACATATAACATGTGAAAAAGAACAGCTGGTCGATGAAACAGGATCAGCTTTGACCGCTCATGGTTTCTTTAGCCGTGTGAACGGAGCAAACGGAGTTCCATTCTTTGGCACCCTTCCCTTGGAGTACCAGAGTAAAATGGTGCGGTAGGTCAGGAGTTCCACAGTTCCAGTGCTCAGGCTTGGACAGACGTGACATCCACCCTGTCATAAGTTGATGTAGCGTCAAAATAATCTTGGAGACACTGCGTTGCTTCTAGACCAGGGTTAATGATGTGGCATTTCTGCTAACGTGAAGGAGCTAATCCTTCATGAATGCCTTTTCAGACTAAATAACGTCCATTAAAAAACAATTTAAAAGAAAATAACGTGTTCTGATTTGAGGTGAATGAATTTCCGGTCCACAACAGTGACTCACAATGACCTGATTCCATATTCAGAGTGGATTCCTGGCATTTGTCTCCTCCCTGCTGCTGCGCTTTTTCATTCATTCAGTGCAATTATCGTCCTCGTCCTCCTCGTCTCTGCGAGGAACCTGATGTGAACATCGTAAACTAGAAAGCAGGATGTCTATTATGCAGTGACGTGTAATATTGTGTTGAAAATGAATGTTCTTATGGCATGAGCAAGATTCTATGAATAAAATCCACGAGCAGTGCAGCGCACACACACACACACACACACACACACACACACACACCCCCCAAAATAGCCTCAAAAACTCTAAAATATAGGTGGTGAGGACATTTTTGGGAAAATTAGGACATTTTCTCTGGTCCTCACAACTTCTTTGGGGGTTAAGACCTGGTTTAAGGTTTGGATTAAAGAATAAGGTTAGACAAAATGTGTGTGTTCTTGTATGCATGTCTTTGTGAGGACCAAAAAAAACCTATAAACTATAAGTGTTGAGGACATTTTTGGGAAAATTAGGACATTTTGTCTGATTCTCACAACTTTAAAGGCCTTTTTGGAGGTTTAAGACCTGGTTTTAGGCTTAGGGTTAGTCATACATGTGTGTTCTTGTATGTGTGTCTTTGTGAGGACATTATAGCTAGTCCTCAAAACTTTAAAGGGCTGTTTCTGAGGGTTAAGACCTGGTTTTAGGGTTAGAGAGTTAAAGTCCATTTATTTAACCGCACACAGCTACAGTGCATCAGTCGACTGCTACTCATCACTACCAGCAGAGTGTGTGTGAGACACACACACACACACACACACATACTGTTTTTCTGGGCTCAGAGCCAGACTCTTCTACTTCACTTCATTAACAGGGGGGGAAAAAAGAGAAATCTAAATTGAATCCAACAAAAACAATCCACGTTTCAACAAGTAAATTATTTGCACCTCCCTATCTCTCTCTCTCTCTCTCACACACACACACACACATACACACACAAAGAGTTTATTAATTTTTTATTTGCGAGATCAAAGAGATGAAGGCAGTCAGATTAAAGTGAATTGCTGTGTCGTTTATTCAGTTGTTTAATTTGATTATTTTAAAGTTTCTTCCTCATGTATTCTTCTTTATTGAGTTTGAGTGATTTGCTTTGTTGCAGCAGTTAAATCTTACGTCACATATAACTTCATAGTTTTGGTTCCATGAGACTCAACAACAACAACATGTTTCCACTTGGATGGATTCAATCTTTTGCAGTGATAGTTCAGGTTAAGTTGAGCTACAATTGACCAGTTAAGTACCAGTTAGGACTTTTATTCCTTTGTCCCAATAAAAAAATGGGAGAGAGAGAGGGAGATATTGTTCATATCAGGGCGGGGAATAAAAGGGTACCTCAAAATACGATAAATTCTTGTCAACACCAGAAAAAGTTACAGTCTTCACCTTAGGTGCAAAAATGTACCCATTGAAATCTATATAAACAGTTTTTTGTTCATTTTAATCCTCCTGCCCTTGCCTCTTTTATTATTATTTTATTTTACTATTCAAGGTGAGTTTGAGTTACTATTTCAACCTGGTTTTCTTTCTACTCGCTTCTTCTTTCATTTCCGGGTCAAAGGTCAGGCGAGTGACACTGCAGATCACGTGCAGCAGAGCGACGAGACAAATGTGGGTCCAGTTGAAAGTAAACAAGCAGAATCTCAATCGGATTATCTGGGGTGCGTTAATCCCACTTTAGTACAATATCGGTCAGATTTACATGCATTTTAAATGTTTAAAACACAGATTTAAGAAAAGCTAATCTAATCAAATCGTAATACGTAAATGTTTGAAACCAAACCCTCAATAAAAAACAGTGAATTAAAGAGTTATTTTATGTTCAGGTGCTGGAAAAAGAAAACCATGAGAGGAATCTGCTCCAGCTCTGACATGAATATATTTAATTATCTCCACTAGAAGAAGAGGAATAACAGAATCACGGAGCGCAACTAATGGGTCGTCTGATGAGTAAACAAACATGGAACAAAATCCAGATTAGTAAACAAAGCACCCGTGTCCAGAGGACACACCTGCTGTTTCACTCATTCATAAAAACGTGTGTCTTTATCTCACTGTTAGACAAACTTTACTAACAGGAAACAAGAAGTTTTTATAGCTTTGTAAACTGCTCACTCTCCCACACCAAATCCCATAGAGAAAATCAGTGATTTTAGCTCAGGGGGACACAGGAGCTGCTGGTCTACAAACTGAAATTGAAAAAACTGCTATTTCACATAAATTGAAGTGGTGGACATACTATTATGATAGTGTAAACTTAAGATGATGTAGATCATGTGAATTTGTATTTTTTTGTCCCCACTCATACAAACGCTGCTACTTTCATTGTTATTCGCACTTATGTAGCATTTGTTTTACAGTAAATCAGTTGTAAACCCTGTAGAGCCCTGGAGTCGGCTCTTCTCATCCACTACACAGCAGAAAAATCCAAACTATCAATCCTCCTTGTGTCCTGACTTTAACATTTCAAAAAAAAAAAACTTCAACCCCTTTAGGAGACTGATTAATTCCTGACTTTTTACAGGACCAGCGTGTGAACACAGTCTGAGGTATTTACCCCAGAAGAAAAGAGACGCTGTTCAGCCTGTCCGCTCATGCAATCACACAACTGTGTACGATTAATCCCAGCTTAAGAGTTTTTGGACTCGTACTCCATGAAACAAACACACATCTCCTGACAGAACACGTAGGAAGAATCTTAATGATCTTTACAATAAATCTCACATCGTTTCTCCAAACTTGTCGAGTCTCGTCCGCCTAAACCTTACAAACTCCACTCCTGTGGATCGTGGAACCAAACGCAGCCCTGGACACTGATCGATGACGAGTGTCTTTTGTTTTGTTTTTTATTCCTTATGGAAATGCAAGAAATATGTACCATGCTGTGCTGTACCAAACCCAACTATTCCACTTTTTAGCCAATTTTATAACCTCAAGAAACCCCACTCATAAAATAAGAAAAGCAAACTCCGTCTGGGGAATGTCCAGATTCTTCGGACATTGTCCAGACTTCACGATCATTTTTGTGATGTGTTTAGGTTCAGTACAGCCTGATAAACTAAATTAGTCTCTCAGATAAAGCAGACGTGTTTGCACAATATTATATTGTATATTGTAAAATGTGTATTTTAATGCTAACTATTGTGTAAACAGATTAAATGGTGTTTTTTTTCCCAATTTCTCACCTGGAACATTAGGAAAATTTGGAGGTTCTAACCTCTGATGTAAATGGAAAGCACCATCATTCCTCAGTACTTCCTTGCTCGACATCTCCTTCTACAATTTCTTTTTTTTGTTTTAGTGATGTTTAGGTTCAGTACATCATGAATCAAAACATGAATAATTTCAGTTAATCTCTCAGATTGGGCAGACGTATTAAATATGGACGAAAACCTTTCCTGACCTGTTCGTGGGTCCAACAGAAAACGTCCGTCCTCGTTGCCGGAGACAATCTGGTACACGACGGGATTGGGGCCACTGCCATCCGAGCTGAGCGCAGAGACACTCAGCACCTCAGACCCGACTGCTAAGGATTCTGGGAGCTGGGCGGTGTACTCGGAGCTCTGGAAGATGGGCTGGTAGTCGTCCAGCGAGACCACGTCCACCGTCACAGTGGCGACTGAGTAAAGGTGGCGCGGCAAGCCACGGTCGGTGGCTTTCACCTTCAGCTCAAAGGTGGGTGGGGCGTCGGGGGTCAGAGGTCGCTCCAGCCGCAGGACGCCGGAAAACTCATCCAGGGAAAAGAAACCGCCGTCACCGGACAGAAGGAAGTACTTCACCTCAGAGTTTATTCCTGCAGAGGAACAAATACAGAATCAAACCCCTGATATTGATCAGCAGCAAAAACAGAAATATAACATTCATGCTGAGTCATTTGTGAGGAAATCTTTGATTTTATTTAACGGTAAAGTGAGTAAACTTTTAACATTTACTGGTAGTTTGTGGTGACTCAATACAAAAAGTTACATTCTTCACCTTAGGTGCAAAAAATGTACATTTTGAAATCTACATAAACTGATGTTTTTAATCCTAATCCTAATCTGAATTAACAGCATTTTGACCTCTTTTTACTTCAAGAAACAACCTAAGGTTACATTTATCACCTTAGGTACAAAAATGTACCCATTGAAACCTATTATAAAAAGATTTGCAATGCAAAATATTGTGTAACTGTGTATGGAAAACTGACAATTAAAGGATTTAAATGTCGTATTACTGAGGTATTAAGGTACTTTTTTGTACTTAAGGTGTGCATGAGGGTTAATTTAACTTCTGTTTACTTGGGTTGTGTTCCTGTGTTTTCCCTTTTCTCTCTTCTTTTTTGGCAAAAAAACCTAAAAATCAGTTGTCATGCATCATTTGTGCCGATGTTAGTCACTGGTTTCTGTAAGAAAGTAGCTGGTGCAGAGAAAGAAGACAAGCTGCTGCTCTTAAAGTTACATTTGTCACCTTAGGTACAAAACTGTACCCACTGAAACCTATTATAAACAGATTTTTTTAATCTTCCCGTCATTTGAAGGTATGTTAAGTACATATGGCACTTTTTTGCAATAAAGTAGTAGGAGTGTAGTTCTTTTTAAAAAGTGAAAAATAATTTGCAATCCAAAATATTGTGTAAGTGTGTATGGAAAACTGACAATTAAAGGATTAGACATGAGGCTTAATACTGTACAATCTGAATTAAAAGTCTTTTGACTTCTGTTGACGTCAAGTGACACTCTTAGGTTGTGTTTCTGTGTTTTTTTTCAAGCTTCTCTCCCAGTGTGTCAAAGGTAATACATATCAAAGTTAACATTTCTTTGGCAAAAATAAAAGAAAAACATTTGTCATGTTTCGTTGTTTGCCTGTGTTAGTCACTGGTTTCTGTGAGAAAGTAGCTGGTGCAGAGAAAGAAGACAAGCTGCTGCACATCTGAGGGAGTGGCTGACCTGTTCTGTGTGTGTGTTTGTGTGTGTGTGTGTATACCTGTCAGACTTTGTGCATATTAATTAAATCTCTCTAATTGTGAACTGCAACTTTTCAATAAATGTCCCGATGTGTGTGTGACATCAAACACCGTCATGTAATAAATGAATAAAGTGCATTTTTTTAATTTCTCTTTATCTAATTTCTTTGTTCCATCACCTACAGAGAGGAATCCACGGCAACGAATGAATAAAACATTCTGTGTCTCCACATTAAAGTCGACAGAGACGCGAAAGGTTCAAATTGGTTCGACATTTGTTCAAAGCTTTTAAAAAAGAAACTGTGATCAATTTGTTTTTCTAACAGATTCAGAACAGACGTGGGACTTATGTAAATCACACGAGAGAGGAAAATAAAATAAAGCAAATGAAGTCACGGGGGAGAGAAACAGAGGAGAACCGGGCGGAAGAATAATGATGAAGAAAGACAGAAACAATAGATTTAATTCTGTACGATGGGTTTGTTTATGTGAGTCGAGGATTTGAAACCTATGTCTTAATTTTACATTTGAGCATAAATAAAGTGCTGATTTCAACATGTCTGCACATGCAAACAAACCCACATGCCCCGAGCTGAAAAAACTGATTGAAACAGTAGCTCTTATTATTACTGCTCCTTCAATTCATGATGATATTAACTTATTTTGGTTCATTTCCAATAGTGTCATTTCCAATTTGCATTAAGTAAAAAAGAATAACAATTCATACATGTTTAGCTTACCATTAATTAATGTTATCCAGATTATAAATGTATTAAATCATTAATTATTCACAGTTAATGTCAGTAAAAACTGTTTAAGTGACAGTTAAAATGACATTTTAAGTAACTGTAAATGCATTTATTTAACTAAATAATCATTTAACTTAACTATAATGAAGCATTTATTAACATCATTACCCTAATTAAACTGATAAATAGTCTCAACAGTCTTTACAATAAGAGTATATTAATCAACATTACTAACAATGAATTAATGTTTTAACTAACCAGTAATTAATGCTAGTTAAAGTGGAATTGAACTGGTAAAAACGTGCATCCCTTATCTAAACGTGTGCGAATACAGAATAAGCATTAATTAACAATTACGCATTTATTAACCATTATTACCAGATTTATTAATGCTCCTTGTGACCGTTATCGTAAAAGAATAAGGTGCAAAACAATTGTGGAACAATTGTGTTTCTTTGGTGTGGTTGTTAAAGAGCATTAATGGTTAACAATGGTTAATAAATGTTTAATTATAGTTAATTAATGCCTATTTAGTCCTCCATAAATAGTTATTACTGTGTTAACATTGCCACTAGCTTCATAAAATCCTTGGTTCTCAGTCGTTCTCGGAAAAAAGAATAATGGGCACAACGTCGGCGTAAATAAACATGTTAACACTTAAAACAAACACTTAACGTCACCATTCCGACGGCTTAAGCGATCCTAACTAGCAGAGAAAGTGTGTGCTGATGTCAGGGTTCAGAGGTCAAATCTCTAAAGCAGCGAGTCAACACAACACAGCTGGAAATGAAACAGAGGAAATGTGTCATCGGGGGATTCAGAAACAAAACCTGTCAGGAATGAGACTTCCATTATGGACGGGATGAGGCTTTAAACGTGTAAACAGAATCTGTAAAACCAGGACGTTCATGTTCCGACCTGAGAGAAACTACAAATTCGTCTTTCATTGTTTTGAGTGACTCGCACTTTCACTGAACCTCAACCTGGAATTATGCTGCCTTTCTTTGCATTTATATCCGAATGTGGAAATCATAGCTGGGAGCGACATTAACATCCAAATTCACCAGGTTCCAGAGAAGAAGCTGTAAAAACCAAAGCTGCAAACGTATCCTAACAACCTCTACGTGATATTTTGTCCACGGATAAAAATGAAACAGTAACACGTGTACGACTGATTAACTGTGATATAAATGCAATTTATAATATATTATAATATTTATATTATGCAATGGTAAAAGTGCAGCTTTTGTCACAAATACATTGCTAACAACATTGTTAGTAGTAAAGACTTCACAAGGTTAGTTAGAAAACAAGCTAGCAAACCGTGCGCACTGAAAACATTGTAGCTCGAGTCAGACACTGAGTTAGCACATAAACCGATAACAGCAGGGGTGTAATAGTAGGCAAAAATCACATTTTGGTAAATTTTTAGTACGGAAAGAAATGCAAAAAAACGTAAAAGTTGTTAGCAAAACCAGAGGAGACCATGTCCACGGATAAAAATTAAACAGCAAGACGTGTAGGACTGATTTACTGATGAAATAAATGCAACAAACAGCTATTAGTGGTTAAAGCAGCAGCATTTGTACGGTGGCACTCGAGTGCTCGCATTTTGCTAGCTTGTTAGTACGTAGCTAACTCACCAAGAATGTAGTTTACTAATTGTGCCGCATCATAAAGTTGTAAATAGACAGTAAACAGCATTGATAGTTGTAAAGAAAACACAGGGTTAGTTAGTAAACTGGTGCAAACAGGCTAGCAAACCGTGACAAACCATTTACTGAGGTTTTAAATATAAAAGGGAAGCCATAACAGAGGAGAAGGATCCAAATGTTTACTAAAGACTGGTTAAATGTCAAGTTTCTCTGCATATTCACATTTCAAATGAGTTTTTGTGTTTTTGACGTAGCACAGCCAATTTCACATGAACAGGAAGTTCATGTACGTACTGTCACACCCCTAGATAACAGTGAGGTAGTTTCCAAGATGGAAATTCCGAGTTTCAACTACAAACAGAACGCAGCATTACTTTATAAAATAATCCTCTTACCTGTGTCGGGATCCTTGGCGTAAATGACGGCGACAGGAGTTCGTACGGTCGTGTTGTCGAACACGGTGACCTCGTAGTGGCTGGAGGAGAAGCGGGGCGGGTTGTCGTTCATGTCCTGGATCATCAGCAGGATGTCCGCCTGACAGGACCGGCCCCCGCCGTCCGTCGCCTTGGCCACCAGGTTGTACTCGACCTCCTTCTCGCGGTCCAACACAGCAAGCGTGAACAGCTCACCTAAGCAAAGATGAGGAGAGCGGGATCAGTTTTTCACGTCACTCTTAAATCTCTGCTAGCCTGGAAGAAGTGCAGCGTCATTGTCTGGACTGCCAAAATGAGGTGGGTGAAGCAGTTAATTGTTGTGTTTCCATCACTAAGAACCTGTGTCTACTTCAGTGATTTAGGCTGAGTGTTTCCATTCATGCAGCAGACAAAAGCCTGACGTCAGCGGGCATTAGTGGATTTTTGACCGGTGGAATCAGGCAATCAGCCGGCACTAAAGACACGAGGCAAACATGTCACGACAGAAATTAAGTGTGATGAATGTCAGCGCGCTGCGTCTGAGTGCCACAGAGTGCCGACGCTATCTCCGACTCAAGCACTTGAAGGCAGCGCCCGTCGCGTTTGGACCCCAAACAGACTCCATCTTTACCTGATCTCTGGTCGAGATGGAACTTGTCGGCGTCAGGTCCGTGCAGGGTGAAGGAGATCTGGCCGTTGGCTCCCACGTCCGGATCCGAGGCCGAGACCTTCAGCACGAACTTGCTGGAGGGCGAGTTCTCCATCACAGCCTCGGTGTACACCAACTGGAACAATGGGGTAATAACAGTCATGACAATCAGGCCCTCTTTTTTAGCATATTACTTTCCTCTGAGAAGCTACCGGAGTGATTTATTACAGCTGCCGGCAGCGAAATAGAGAGTTTACAGTCAACAGTAATGAGAGAGTGATGTTTTGAAGCTGTTAAACAGCGATGAGAGAAGCTGTGAGAGGTAAATCTGAGGCAGTTCTTCAAAGAAACGGTGAGTTTCAAAGAAATTAACTATTAACTGTGGTTTAAATGTCCTTAATCAAGACACTTAAGGGAAACTAGGTTAAAAATTAAATTTTTTAGATTTTTCTTTACCCCTTTTTCCCCCAAATAAAATAAACTTAAAATAAGGCTCAGCAACTGCAATCATTGTCACGGTAGAATGTTCAATATAATATACTAATGTAATGACGTATCAATATACAGTGCATTGTGTAAACACTTAAATTAATAACAAAGATATGCTTTACCTCAGATTTGTATTTTTTTTAATCAGAATGCATGCAAATTGTTGTAAAAACACCAAAGAAGAAGAGGAAAAAAGCCTTAAATGACAGTGACCCAACAGTGGATTAAAATGGATAATGAGGATAAATTTGTCTCGCTCACCTGCTCACACACTGGACTGTTGTCATTAATGTCCAGCACGTGGACGTCCACAATGACCGGAGCCTCAAACTTCCCGTCAGTGGCCGTGACTCTGAGCGTGTATCTGTCTTTAGTCTCTCGGTCCAAACGTTCCTTCACGATCAAACCCCACTCGCCTTCGTCCTGCTGGATGATGGCGAACTGGCCCAATGGGTCTCCGTCTGCGGGAAGACGATAAAAAAGGCACTTAAAGTTGCTTTTTTAAGACATTGTTTATTCCAACCCTACCTACCTACCTACCTACCTACCTTCCTGCTTATCTACCATCCAACCAAACAACCATTCTACCTATCTAATTACTTATCTACCATCCAATCAGCCAACCAACCAATCAACCTACCAGCTTATCTTCCATCAAACCAACCAATCCATCCAACTTATTTACCAACCAACCTACTTATCTACCTATATATCTTCCATCCAACCAACCAATTTATCTACCTATATATCTTCCATCCAACCAAACCAACCAACATACGCATCTATCATCCAACCAACCAACTTATCCACCTACCAACCAACCAACCTACATGTCTACCTACTTATCTTCCATCCAACCAACCTATATGTCTACCATCCATCCATCCAACCAGCCTATTTATGAATGTGGTGAATCTCAGGTGAATGAATGAATGTGATGAACTGCTGTTTTCCGAGTTTGTTTCTCACGTTAAAAAAAGAAAGAAAGGTAAATAGATGAGGAGGTGACGGCTGTATAATAAATACAACCTAACACAGTATTAAAGTTTCCATAAATCACATTCACATTTCCCTCTTGTCTGCTTTTACGTCCTCACTCGCAGCATATTATTTTTAAACTTCACAGTTTTTCTCTTTCATTTTAAACCCAAAAGTATCGATGGTGTTTTTGTTGCTGATGAATAATTCATCAGGAACTTCTGTTGGAATGATTGTTTTGTTTCTGTTGTAACTGTCGCGCTGAATCACCTGCCCACTTTATATTTAAATTTTTCATTTCCTCTCTCTCACAAACTTTCACAACAAACCTCTAACTTTTATTTCCTCTGACCAGAGAGCGATCACTGAGCGATAACTACAATCTGTTCATAAAGAGGTTTAAACCCCTTAAAACTAAGTATTAACATTTGTACTTCGTATGTTTCCGTGGACAGTTACGCCAAGTTACACCGCTCTTTTGTGGGAAATCAATTAACTGAAGGAAATTGGGTTCCACCTCCAGCACGTGTCAGCCATCTTGTTTGACAGGTGTCATGTGGCTCAGGTTGAGTTTGTATAAACGTCTCTTTCCTGCGTCTTCAGCCTCACAAAAGCTAAGATGTTTAAATTTATTGCATTTGTCAGAAGTTGTTGTGCAGGTCGAGTGACTGATGAACGTCGGATGTTGGGTTTCTAACAGCGACAAAATAAACATTAATTAAAACGCTACAGTCCACAAATAGCCTGAAGCGCAGCGAGGAGGGGAGGAGCTCCTATATCACACCGTGGTGGACGACGATGACAGGTAAAATATTTACACACCAAAAAAGGTTTAAGATCCACCGGATTCTTTCGGATATTCATGAAAAACTGTGAGTAAAATCAGAAAACTGGTGCATTTTCACACTTTTAAATGATCCAATTGAAATGAAACTATTATATATTTATTTAAAATAATCCACTATAACTTTGTGAGGATGTAAATATTCCTCTTCAGAAGTGTTTACATGTAGTGCCATGTTTTTTTTAAATTGCCTATAATCACTACAACTGCAAAAAATTAGTTATTGATCTATGACTGAATGAATTGCTAACAATTTTGATTATTATGAACTGGATCTGAGTGTTTTGTATATAAATTGTGATAAATTCTGTGATTTCAACTTCAGAAAAATATAAATATGTTAGTTTCTTTGCTACAGATTTCTGACATTTACCACCATTTTCTGGCATTTATGGTCCAAATGAATCAAGAAAATAATCACAAATTTACTCAATAATAAAAATAACCATAAGTTACATTTGATTTGTTGATGAAATCAGAATAAAATTAATATTTATTTATATTAATTAAAACCCCCATAAATATTTATTTTAAACCTGATTCAAAGCATAAGTGAAATGTTTTGCATTAAAATTTATTTTGAAAAGCTCACGTTGTTGATGTGCAAAGTAAAAACCTCCTGAATGTCACTGTTATGAATTTTGAATTTTGTTGTTGCAGACAGACTGATTGCACAGCATCACATGAATGATTGTGGAGGTGGGCGACTTTAATATCTAATATTTTGTGTCCTCTCTTTGACGAACTGCTGCGGGCTTCAGTCAAACACACATAATAAATATTTTTCAGAGCAAAAAACAGTTCCCCCCGTTACTCTCTCTGAAAACAACAGTGTGACAGTGAGTCTCTTCAGATCTGTCCAGGTTTGACTGTCAGGAGAAAAACAAGAGATTTGTATTAATTCAAGGCTTTGTTTTTGTTGTTAGCCTCAGGGCATCAAACTGTGTGTTTGTGCCTCGTTGTCTTGTCGTCCATGTGATTAATGTGCGGCTAAGAAGTTTCGTTACTTTCACACGCCGGGTTTTAGCCATTTAACAAAAGCATCACCACATAAAAATCCATGCCTGCTCAAGTCTGTGATATATAATGAATGTGTTCCCTGCCTTTTCTCTATGCCAGGCAGCATTTCCAACTCTGGAAACTAAAGTTTGAGTCGCTTTGAAAACATCCCTCTCCCACACCAAATCCCATAGAGAAAATCAGTGATTTTATACCACAGCATACAGAAGTTGTTGATCCACTGCTGCCTCCATCAGCAAGTTCAAAAGTGTTATTTTGTGACCTTTGACTTTGATATTATTCATTTGGATTTTCCTTGATAACACAAACTCAACAAACAAGGCAGCAGTGCAACAGTAGCTCATGTGTCCCTGTGAGCTAAAAAGGTAGATTTTCTCTATGGAGTTTGGTGAGAGGGAGAGAGCTTTCTTACAAACTTCAATTTCCAGATGGAGAAGTTTGTCTAACAGCGAAATAAAGTGTCAGACATGTTTTTAAGATGTTGTAGACTTAAGAAGATATAGATTTTATTAGGTGGGTCTTTTGTTAAATGGCTAAAACCAATTTTAACCATTTTGTTAGTGAGGTAAAGTCAGTGCCACATTCAAACACCATTAACAGAACAGCACACAAACTCTTTGGAATGTAATGTAAAATTCAAATCTTAGTCCCAAACTTGAGGTTCTGCCTCATTAGGACTAGGTTTTGGTCTCCATGAGGACTACTGGTCCTGTCAAATAAAATAACACCCACATACTCACAAACACACTGTCATATAAAACACACCTGTGATGTAACACGTCACCAGCCGGTTCTCCAGCGACACATCGGCGTCCGTGGTCGTCATGGAGACGATGACTTCCCCCGGGCTGCTGTTCTCCACCACTGAGGCGTGGTACACGTCGTCGGAGAACTTGGGGGGGTTGTCATTCTCGTCCATCACCGTCACCTCCACCAGGACGCTCGACGACAGCTTGATGTTGCCGCCGTGATCAGTGGCGACCACGTTGAACCTGTAGACTCTGGCGGCCTCGCAGTCGGTCTCCCGCGCCGTTGTGATCCATCCGCTGTCGCCGTCGATGGCAAACACCTCGGTGATGTCCTCGGTGGCGTCGTGGGGCAGCGACTCCAAGCTGTAGGTCACAAGGCCGTTTTTGTCCGTGTCTGGATCGTTGGCGGTCACCTGTGGGTCAAAAGAAATGTGCATTGTCAATATATACACTAGTGTTTGTCCTAGCATTAGCACTTAGCCTAGTCCTGTGTCACAAGTGTCCAAGTTAACAATAAACAAGATACCTTCTTTGAAAAATTTGAAAAACAAAGGCAACTTGACTTCTCATAGGTTCTTGAAGAAGCTTAGCCTCCCATCCAAAAGGCTACTTCAGTGAGTCCCCAGGTTTTTGGAACTTTTGGTGGCTTGACATGAGTTGTGAATTGGTGTGAAACCCGCTTGGGGAGGGCCCTCGAGATAGCATTTTAGCTTCATTAAAACTAAACATTTCATCAATTAGTTGTTTAAATGGTTGTAACATCGGTAAATTTCAAGAGCCTGGTGTGTTGGTGCCTTTAAATGGAGTCATGTTTATAGAATGAGATGAACTATTCATGATGGAACTACTGTGGTCTCACCTGGATTACAGTGGTTCCCGCGGGCATGTTCTCAGCCAGGAAGGCCCTGTACGGACTGGCATCAAACACCGGCTGGTTATCATTCACATCCTGGACCTGGATGCTGATGGACACCAGTGACGCCACATCAGTGCCGTTGTGGTTCCCCTGGGCAATGACATCTATCTGGTACCACTTTGTCCTCTCGTGGTCGATGTTCTTCTGCAACAGCAGGGTTCCACTGTCCTTGTCCAGGCTGAAAACTTTGTCCCGGTTGCTTTCGATCGTGTTGCCGTTCACCAGGCTGTAAATGACGGGCATGTTGGAGTCGGCTCTCACGGAGCCCACCTCGGTTCCTATGGGGCTGTCCTCGGCAGCTGAGAAGGTGTAGAGAGGCTCTACAAACTTGGGGAGAGGAACCTCAGGAGGAACTACTTTGACTTGAACGGGGACTGTGGAGTTGTAGAACGGGATGCTGCCGTCGCGAGCTTTGACTTTGAAGTTGAAGATCTTGTTCTCCTTGCCGATCAGACTCTCTTTGACACTCACGACCCCGGTGAAAGGGTTGATCTCGATGACGTCTTCGGTCACCTGCTCGGCTTCGTCGACGGTGTAGGTGACGTCTGCATTTTTGCCGTCATCGGCGTCATAAGCCATGATTTGGATGACAGGAGAGCCTTTATTTACGCTCGACTGAATTGAGACCTGATATTCTGAGGCTTTGAACTGAGGTACGTTGTCGTTCTCATCGGTCAGAATAACCTTTACCGTGCAAAACGCCACTTTTCCGCCGCCATCTTTTGCCATCACTTTAATAGCGATGACTCTCTGGGATGGGTTTTCTCTGTCCAGAGGCTGCGTTGTAACGATCTGTCCGTCAGCATTGATAGCAAACTTCTCATCAGCGAGTTTGTTGATAATGGTGTAGTCGACGCTGCCATATGGCCCATCGTCCGGGTCAATGGCAGCTAATCGGATCACGCGGGTCCCTGCATCGGCATTTTCTGCCAGCTCTGCCTCATAGAGGCTCTGTTTGAAGTAGGGACTGTGTCTGTTGCTGTTAATCATGTCAATATTGACCGGTGCTGTTTTCTGGAACACTCCATCAGACACCGCCACTGTCAGGTTGTAGTAAGGATCCAGATTCCTTTTACACACATTAGAAAAGGAGATGATTCCCGAGGATTCGTTGATGTTGAAGTAACGACCTTCGTTTCCAGAGAGGATCTTGTATCTGAGGTTATTCTGGTCGCCCGTGTCGGGATCTGCAGCTTGGATTTTGATGACGATGTGGCCGCACTTTGCCATTTCGTCAAGTGCGGCCTCGTACTGCGAGGTGACGAAATCCGGTGGGTTGTCATTGATGTCCGTGACATTCACAAAGACGCTGGTTTCACTGCTGAGAGGCACGGTGCCGTTGTCCGTGGCTTTGATTTTCAGATTGAAGTGCTTTGTGTTTTCATGATCCAGCATTTGTTTTGTGAAAACTGTCCCGCTGAGAGGGTCCACGTCGAAGAAATCGGTCTCGTTCCCCTCCGTCTTCACCATCTTATAGGTCAAGTCTTTATTTCTGCCTGAATCTCTGTCAGACGCAGACACTTGTATCACTGACGTACCAACAGGAAGCCCCTCGGCAGTGTTTGTCGTGTAGAGTTGCTTTGAGAAAACCGGTGCATTGTCATTCACATCCTCCACTTCTATCTCTATTGAGGCCTCGGAGAAAGTTCCAGTCACAGAGTCAGTGGCTCGAACTGTCAACACATGCATGGTCTGACTCTCGTAGTCAAGGGGCGTGGTGACGGTCAGAACTCCAGTTTTAAAATCAACGTGGAAGTGTTTGGAAGCGTTTTCCTCCTCGAGGTTGTAGATGAGCCGATAGCCTTCTGGATTTCTGGCCTGGACGTGTAAGATGGTGGTGAAGGGAGGGACGTCCTCTGGGAC
The DNA here is from genome assembly GCF_958295425.1 of Solea solea. Taxonomy (NCBI): domain Eukaryota; kingdom Metazoa; phylum Chordata; class Actinopteri; order Pleuronectiformes; family Soleidae; genus Solea; species Solea solea. The sequence continues at coordinate 1,898,257 of NC_081147.1, read as the reverse complement.
TTTCAGTGGATAAAGAAGAGTCTGGAAAACTGGGTTGGTCCGATTCCTTACTTGAATAGTGAGCTGCGACACCGTGCTGTGCGTGGGCTCGCCCTCGTCCAGAGCCGAGATTGTCAACACGTACTTGTTCAGGGCTTCAAAGTCCAGAGGCTTCCGCAGCAACACGTCGCCCACATCTGGATCTATTCTGAAGAGGTTGTAGTCTTCCTCAAGTGAGTACATGATGGACCCATTCTCACCCAAATCTTTGTCGATGGCCGTGACTTGATACAAAACATCTCCCGGTTCAGAGTCTTCAGAGATCATCATCGAAAACGGCAAGTTAAGAAACTGTGGCGGATTATCGTTGACGTCGTCTATAAAAACCTTGACCTGAGTCGTAGCCGTCCTCGGTGGTGTCCTCATGTCTTGTACCTTCACCACGACATCATACACGTCTTGTTCCTCTCTGTCAAAGGGGACACCCGTTGTTTCAAGAACGCCCGATGACTGAGAAACTGCAAACCTTCCCATCGGGTTTACTACAGAATACAAAAGAGGCTCGTTTAAAAAGCAACCTGTGGTTTTTAGTGCCACCAAAGTTTTGACTTTCTTCAGGTTTTCTGTGACGCTCGCGGAATAAGTACTCTGCTTAAATCCCAGATCGCTAATGGTTAGGTTTGTTACGTTTATCGTGACGGTAGCTGAGTCTTTGTAAAGTCCGTCCGAGGCTTTGACAATGAGCTGATAAAATGGCTGGAACTCAGACACATTGCTCACGGTGATGACTCCAGTATCAGGGTGAAGTGAAAAGGCGCTGTGCAGATTCCCTTCAGTGATGCTGTATGAGACGGCCGAGTCTGCGTCATGGGCCGTAACGCGCACAACCTCTGAGTCCCTGACAGCGGGGAAAATGATGGATGGCTCATACACTGCGGCGGTGAATCGTGGCAGACAGTCGTTCAGGTCCAGGACGCTGACCGTGACCTTGGCAGGCTCTGCTGCAAACAGTGATGGCTCCCCCGAGTCCTTCACCTGCACGGTGAAGTGATACTCGGCCTTCGCTTCAAAGTCAACTGGTGAAATTAAAGAGATGGTGCCCATACTTGAGTCTATCTTGAAAACGTTGAGAGCATCTGGTTCGAGGATCTGGTATGTCAGCAGAGAGTTTGTCCCTCTGTCTTCGTCTGAAGCCTGGATGACTAGCGGCGTGTTTCTCTCTCCCACCACCATGGTGTTTATGGTAGCAGATTCACTTATTTGGCCAAAATACTGGGTCCGCTGGAAAACGGGTGCGTTATCGTTCTCGTCGATCACGTAGATCTGAACAAAAGTCTTGGACGAGGCTCCGGCTGTGGTGGAAGCCGTGATTCTGAGCTTGTAGAAAGCACAGTTCTCAAAGTTGAGGTGTTTCTGGGTGGAGATCAACCCGGTGTAAGGGTTAATGTGAAATGTCCCGTTTGGATTCCCACTCTCTATCCCATAATGCACGGCAGCCGGGCTGGAAGCCAAGGCGGTGACGACCGGCGTTCCCAGTGCGCTCAGCTCGCTGATCTCTGTTAGGTATTCATCCACGGGGAAGGTGGGAGGGGTTTGGTCGGAGACGCGGATGTGGACGTGGACGGAGCAGAGGTCGCTGCGCTGAGGGAAGCCCTGATCCGTGGCCTTCACCGTCAGGTGGAACTGGTCCTGAGGATGAAGATCCAGAGGTTTGGAGACAGTGATGGAGCCGAGCTGTGGTTCGATGGCGAAGACGTGGTCGATGTTTCCTGCAGGAGAGAAAATAATGTTTTACGGGCTGTTCACCGATCTGCCTGTTTTTAAATACTGAAGTTACTATATTTTATTTTAGTTTTTTATTTATTTTATTAGCTTTTAGTGTGGTTTATTGTGTGGCTGTTACTTTTACCCATGTTTGAAGTGTTTAGCTGTATTTTATTTCCTCGTGTGAGCTTTTATATCTTTTATTTATTATTATTCTTTACAGCACTCTGTTCCACTGTGGTCGTTTTACGGTGCTTTACAATTAAAGTTGGATTGGATTTGACTTTTTGCTATTTTGATGAACAAAAATAAGAGAAATTCTTTAAAGATATAGCATGTAGTTAAAGCCCCTGTTCTCGAGTGTTTCCCTCATTGACATGGAATTCTTAGTCTCAGGCCTTAATAAAATTTTTTCCAGTGTACTTTTTTTATCCAATCATTAGCCACAACTCGCACAGATTTAGCCACGGTCAGTGAGTTATTCATCATTTCTCACACAAAAAGAAGGATTTCAGGTTTTTAAATATGGAAAATGATCATTTATTCATGTTATAATGAATTAAATAACGTTTTACTTGTTTACTTACACAGCTACATGTTTGCAAAATGAGATTAACATCGACTTATTCCATAAAAGCAAGAAATAAAAGATTATCAGGTCACAGACTTCATCAACGTTTACACCATCTGTGAATTTTACTGCTCTGAGATTAATTTTGAGTATTTTAGACATTTATACACTGATCTAGGAACTGATTAATTGATAACTAAATGAATTGTCAACTATTTTGATCAAATATTTCATCGGTTGAGTGTTTTTTTTTATAATTAAGACACGCTCTCCCTTCTCAAATTTGAATATATTCAATGTTTCTTTGCTCCATGAAAATAAAAATTAAAATAAATTAAAACATATATATTTTGGTTTATGGATAAAATAAGACATTTGGGAACATCATCATGTCAAGGTTTGATCAACAAATAATCACAGGTTGGAGTTGAGGTGTGTGGTGTGTGTGTGTGGTAACATTCCCTTGGATAAATCCAACACTCCTGCTGGTTTTCAGAGGTGTTTTCTGCTCCGTGTGAAAAACACAGTGAGGTCATAAGAGTGTGCAGAGCGTATACCGGAGTGCAGGGAGTAGCTGATGTCGGCGTTGCTGCCCATGTCCTTGTCCAGCGCCTTGACCCTGATGACCTCCGAGCCTGTGGGAGCCAGATTAGAGATGGTGGCCTCGTATCGCGGGCTGAGGAACGCCGGCGAGTGGTCGTTGCAGTCTTCCACGTGAATGACCACCTTCACAAAGTTCCTCTTCACTGGGATTTCCTGGTCACGAACCTGAGGAAGGAGGAGCGGGAAAAACAACTGAGTTTGTGGAGGTAAAATCCTGACAGGGTTGGTTTAGTAAGAATTACCGTTTTAAAAAATGTAAAAATAAAAAAATAAAAAAATAAAAAACAGGGGATGTTTACCTGCAGTGACTTTTGCATGCACAAAAACATAATTTGTGATGTACATGAAGTGACATGCAACAGAAAACAAACTAAATTTCAAATTTTTTTTTAAGAGAATTGTTTTTCTTTTTGCCAAAAGAGAAAAAAAATAATCCTGGCAAGCAAATTCTGGACTAAAAAAATAATCTACAACTTTGTCTTCATAAGATATTACAGTTACACTGCAAAAATTGATTTTCAAGAACATTAAATAATCCTCGTTTCTGGTAAATGTTAGTTTTTGCCCAAAAATTTGCTAATTTTGCAAGTAAAAATGTCTAACTTTTTTTGCAGTGCAGTGAGCACTGTAAAAAAAATGATGCTGATACATGTTAAGATTTACATATTTTTTAATACAAAGATCTCTGAAATGAACTCAATCATCCAGACGAACTCCTGAATCTGCTGTTGACATAGAGGACGTGGCAGATTTAACAACAGAAACGACAAAAATCCACTTTTGACTTGTGCATTTTTGGACGTTGCCCATGAAAAGACTGAATCCTAACGAGGCAGCTGTGTCGTTACCATGACAATGAGCGTGTGGACGGAGATGGTCTCGTAGTCGAGCTCCTCCGTCATCACCAGGACGCCGCTCTTTGGGTCCAGGTGGAAGAACTTGGTGCTGTCCGGGTGGAGGCTGCTGTGGACGGAGTAAACCAGCTTACTGTTGGCGTCTGCGTCCTGAGCGCTGATCTGCAGGATGTCCTTCCACGGGGAAGTGTCCTCTGGGACCCTCACCTTAAAAACACACAGGATTTATTTTAGTTTTAATAATAACAACATAAAAGCGGATATGGGTAACGGCAGGGTTTGAGAAATGGAGAAGAAACTCAATTATTGGACAATGTTTGAAGACAGTTTTCACTGATAACTGTGGTCGCAATAAAAGCAGAAAACTTCTTTTTGAGGACAAACGCAGCATTGATTACTGTGATTAAGTCGAGCTCTGTGGGACAAAGATAAGATAATAAGGGTTTTTAATCTCTGTCTCAATGGCTGAATACATTTAAATGTAAAGTGTTAATACATTAAAACACAACACAACAGAAACCAGTGAAGTCACATGAACCAGATTCATTAATACGACCCTGTAACACTGATATCATTATATAATGATTGTAGCACATGACTATATTATAAAGTACTGTATTTTACATCTATTTACAGTCTTATACTGTACAGTACCATCCTTTACTGCACTACACAATTATTTACACTATAATATCCTAATACTATAGCACAGTGTAGCATAGCATAGCATAGCAGGGTATTATGGTAATTTAGTATTTTAGCAAAGCATAGTGTCAAATAAAAAACTCAGCATAATATTGCATTGCGTAAGTAGTTAGCTATAACACAGCATTGTAGCATGGGATAGCATAGCATACTTTACTATAGTATAGAATAGTGTAGTGTAACACAATATAGTAGGCTATATAGCATAGCATAGCATTTGATAGTATAGTACAGCTTATTGTAGTGCAGAATACAGTAGTGTAAAATAGCATAGCAATGTATGGTATATAGCATAGCATAGTATAGTATAGTATAGGTTACTATTGGATAGAATGGTGTATTTTAGCAAAGTGTAGTTTAGCAAAGCATGCTGTAGTGTAAGCATAGTATTGTATAGTATAGCAAAGTAAAGTCGGCCGTAGCATAACATAGTATAGTGTAGGACAGTATAGTAGGCTACAGCCTAGCATTGCACAGCTATGCTATAGTTTACTACTGGCTAGAATGGTGTATTTTAGCATAACATAGTGTAGGTTAGCAAAGCATGCTGTAGTGTGAAATAGCATAGCATAGCATATTATAGTATTGTATAACACAGTTTACTATAGCCTATGTCATACAATATATAATAGTAGTAAAATGATTCAGGATACTTAAAGAAAACTTAGTTTAGCAGTTAGCTTGTTCTTGACGTGAACACTCTTTTTAAATTTTATTTTTGAATCTGTGATGTTTATCGTCATAATTACACTTCCTGTTTACATTGCTCAAATTCCTCCAAAATAAGAATAAACAATAGTTTCCAAACACAGAGAAGTCTCATCTCTCAAAAAGTGAACAAAATAAAATAATTCAAACTGAAAAGAAGCTCATTAATCCAAACATGATGTTGCTCTCATGCTCTCAGGATTATTAATCAAATTTACTGTTTGTGTTATTTTTCTGATTTGAATGAAGACAAAAACCTTTGATAAAAAGTAGTTTTTGTGGCTTTTGTTGTTGAAATTCTTGAGAAAGATCTGTGCTGTAGAAGTGACGTTCCTGAGGACGTTTCACACCTGCTTCACACACCTGTACATGTCGTTACCTGTCAATAACAGCCCTGTGGGCAATAACTCACCTGTGAGCTGCACTCTATTCAAATTCAAAAGTAAAGACTCTCACCTCGTACAGTGACTTCAGGAAGACGGGCCGGTGTTCGTTCATGTCCAGCACACGGACGTAGGCCTGAAGATAATAACAACACACGCTCAGTGTGAGTCACATTAAATATGCATGACAGATTCTTTTAATTTAAAACTAAATTCAAAAACAAACAAAGACATAAACATTTTTGGATGTTACTCCCTCATCACAGGTTCACTTTGTCTTCTTTCAGCTAAAATATCTGAGGAAAATTCAATATTATTTGTTACATTTACATGTTGTAAATCATTGTTTTTTGTTGATCTTTTAAAACAGTGGTTCCCGAAGACGAGATTTTTGTTTGGGTTCCCTAACAAATGTGTTTATGTTTTAAACAACAGGCATAAAATTAAGTTTTAATTAATTTATCGATTCAAAATGATAGCAGGTGTTACAGATATGGCCATAAAATTTGCGATATTGTGATTTTGGCTCACGATAGTTTGAAACGCTGCTTTAAAACGAAGACAACGTTTTATTATTACAATATTGATGTTGAATTATGAAAATAAACCTTTTTTTTAACATAAAATACAAAAAAATCAGCATCATTTCTGCACTGTTGATCACTGAAAACATGCAACTAATATTAATAATAGTAATAACAAATAAATCTAACAAATGTAACAAACATTGAACATTAATGCTGATATTCGTTTATCTGGAAACAACATTGCAGTTTATATAGTATCTATAATATCTATTCTCTATATTCGCACTTCTTTAAAAAAGGTGACCTCTACTGGTCATTGTTGGATGTCCTGATTTTTTTAAGTATTATTATTGTTTTTTATAATATATCAAACTTTTTAACCAGATTAGATTACATTACATTATATTGCTTTAAATTCAGATTCCAGTTGTGGAGCAGTGAATTTAGACACAATAAACATGTTCAAAAGTTAAATATATGTATAACATTAATATATAAAAGTCACCTAATATTATTATTATTATTGTCATAATACATAAATTATATTATGTATATATTTGTTTGAATGTGCAGTTGAAAAACAAAGGACTTTATTTCCCAGAGTCAGAGAGCACACACTCACCTGCGCGGTGGCCGAGTGGTGGCCGTCAGTGACTCGCACCGTCAGGTTGTAGTTGGAGTGGCGAGCTGCGTCGAGGCGCCGGGCGATGGAGATGGTTCCGCTATTTCTCTGAATGTCAAAGTCTTTGTCGTCGTCCCCTCCTGAGAAAGAGACACGCGAGTAAATACAAAAATACAAATCAAGAACAGTCTGAAGTGTCATTGACGACGACATGTCCAGACGTCAAGTGTGATTTCTCAGATCGTACGTCAGACTCTGCAGGTCTGAATTGTGACTGATTCTAAAAGTCATTCAGTGTAGTATGTGTGGGTGGCGCTATACGTGATTTGATGAGCCAAAATATCCAAAAACAAACTCCCTCGCAGGAAGAAAAGGACATGGATGTTTCATGTTATGCCGACGACACACTTTAAATTATTTATATGTTCCAATTTTGACAAAACGGTTTTTCAGGCTGATTTAAAGACTTTAAAAGGTACAGTGTGAAAGAATTAGTGCCATCTAGTGGTGAGACATCAGGGAACTACAGTGGCCCTCACTGACCAGAAAGCTTGAAATTCAAAACTAAAAACACACATGATTACAAGTTTATCCATTCTGGCTTCTATAGAAACATTTTATTGATTTATTTTTTATTAATTTAACCTGCTTGTCCTGTGAGGACAAGGTTACAATTACTTAAACATACAGAATTGAAATAAAAAAATATATACATAAAACCGATCTAAAAATATGCTGTCCACTGAGAATAGATCTATACATTTCAGATAAATATGGAAACATGGCGGCACAAGATGGCGGACGTCACAAAATAAGTAGATTTTTTTATTCTTATTGGATAAATCCTCCTAAAATTCACCTGGACCTTTAATGTAAACCTTAAAGTGCTGTGAGGTGAACACAGTTGTAAAACAGCGCCCCCTGGTGTTTTTTCCACAGTCAAATATGAGGCTGTGAAACCACCTGGACTAATTAAGTCTCAAACAGCAGGTGGATCAGTGGATCAGTGGTTTACTGCACGTCGTTCTCTTCTGCTAGCTGCTAGGTAATTTAATGTATAGACAAATCTATAGACTATATTTGGGTGAGTTGATACCTGTTACTACTAATAATAATAATAATATATATGTATATATATATATATATATGTATATATATATATATATAGAGTAAATAACAGTTTACTATTAAAACATTTATTATTTGTATTACTTTTAAATTTTTTCATTGTCTGTAAAATGTGAAATGAAATAAATGCTAATTTCTTCACTTGCAAACTTGTTTTTGAAGTTGCTTTATGAAAACAATGATGATGAATGATGATTACTATTATTATTGTTATCATTTCAGGTCGACTAAAAGAAAAGGGCTGAAAATTGGCAAAAATATAAAAGTCTAAAACTGCAAGACAATTATTTTCCTATGAAAAAAATTAATTTCTTCATAAAAACCGACTGAACTTTATTGACTTAAATAATAAAATCTCATTCTGCCTTCAAGATATAACTTACTACAGCAGCACAGATTCGCTTCAATCTGGTTGTTATTTTCTTCTCCTTTTTCCACTTTATTCTGCTTCCTTTCTTTCTTTCCTTCTGTTTTAGTCAGAATTGTTCTTTTCTTCCCTCTCGTCCCTCTCTCTCTCTCTCAGCAGGTTTCATGTAAATACGTAAGAAAGGTAAAACCTCATAACTGCTCGGCCAGATGGTGTTTATGAAGACACACACACACACACACACAAACACACACACTGGTTTGTATAATGCGATACTTAAATATAAATTATTCTTATGTGGCTGTCAATCAGCTGAACATTTAACTGTTATTTATGACGCTGTTGTCCACAATTTGCATTTAATTGCAAATTTATTGCACGTTTATCTGTTGTAAATGCACTTTAAAGTGAAGTATTTAATTAAACTCTTATCAACATGTAAGTGGACAAACAATCTCGCTTTGTCTCTTTCACTCCACCATATAACGCTCTACATAAATATATAGATATGTTTTTTTAAAATAATGATATGTTTTCTTGATTTTCAGCTTCCTAAATGTGAATATTTTCTGGTTTCTTTGCTCCGTGTAAAAAAGAAGTCCTTAAAACTGAATCATCTTGGTATGTGAACAAAACAAGCATCGTCATTTCAAGGTTTGGGAAACACTACCTCATTTTATACATTATTTTTTAAAACGTATACAGATAAATATTTAAGGTTGCAGGAAAATTCTGCACATTTGTTTAGGGACCCAAGACTCATCTCCTATGACCCACCTGTGGGTCCAGACCCAGTCTTTGGGAACCATTGCTCATCACATGAACAAGTGTTCAACGACGTTATCAGTGTATTCCTAAAACACCTCAAATAATGAAGTAACTTCAAACTAAAGTAAACAAGTTGTCTTCATGTAACTTGGTAAGATCTTCGTGGAAGCAGAGGCCTCCAGTCGTGGACGCCAACCTAAAATACCACTGAACAGAGTCCTCGTCTGCCGCAGCTACTTTCACCAAAGGCTCGCAGGCATAGTAATAAAAAGTCATTCCTCAACCCGCCCTGCGTCCGCCTGCCTTCAGGGCGCTGACGGACGGACCAGCGCGGAGAATCAGGTCAAAGTTCCAGCTGAGAAAATCATTTCCTCAGCATTTGGTTTTATATTTGTGCCGCTGCTCGGAGGTTGTGACACCGTTTGACTCGATTCACATACTTCTGAATAACGTCTCCCTCCTCCTGTGAGGAGAAAGAGAGGAGGTATCTTTTTGCTCTCCGTAATTCATGTTGCTTCACCTCGAGGGTTTCAGAGAAAGAGTCTGATGAATCAATCATCACCCTGGGGTGTGGGGTCGCATTTTTTTGGAACAAATCCAAACCGTACTGTTTATGAGGTTTTCAGGGCTTGACATGAACTTGAACCCTAGAAATAAATGTTAATAAATGGATTTAGTTTTGACCTGCAAAGGTTTCTTGAAGGTCACGACTGAACGTTCACACCAATCCTGGGACAGTGGGTGTGTCCAGAAGCCAGAAGAGGCCAATCATCTGCTTCATGACAGCCAAACAGGAAATACATCCATCTATCTATGCTGTGGTTGAGGTTTGTGACAGTTTTGACGGATTGGACATGGAACAAGTGAATGGACAGGACTACATCAATCTGTTTGACTGAAGGACTCATGTCTCAGGTTTGGTGAGGTCAAACCTTGTGGATCCACAGCAGAAGATTATCATGTTTCCCTATATTTGATTGAAATGTATTGTCTAGGTGACCACTGGTTGTCAGGTCATGTCTCTCTCTTTGGTGATGCACCAAGATAAGTCCAGTCAGAGCAAATGTCCGAGGTTAGAGAGTCACAATTTGGTCACCAGTAGAAGTGGAAACATCAACAAAGTTGAGGAGGACACAGAGCGACGGCAGCTGCCCTCACTGGTGATATCTTGTGGTTAGGAGTGTGCTTCATTGGAGGCTTTACCCAGAAGTGGAAAGAATCTCCTAGAAGGACTTTGGTCAAACGGGTAGAAAATTGGTTGCATCTGTCAGGGATGAGGACTCGAGTCTGAGGGCGCTTTCACACCAGACTTTGTTTGGTTCACTTTAAACAGACCAGAGTTCCTTTCCTTGGAGAGTCTGCTTCGTTTGGGCAGGTGTGAAAGCTCATCCGAACTCTGGGGTGGACCAAACGAGCGAAACTTTGGTCCACCTAAAGAAGTGGGTCTCAGTTTGCTTGCAAGTGAACACTGGTGCCATAATATTGTCCTTCTCTTATTGGACTTTCAATTGAATGTAAACTTCTTACAGTTTGAAGTGGGATGTGAAGTTTTCTCTCAGGAACTCCTGCTGATCCAGACCCTGGACCTGAACTCATTCTCCCAGAGCGGACGCTCAACCCTCCACTGCAGCAGGACAAACCTCGTCCTCCAGCAGAGAGTCGTGGCCTCCAACCTTGAACCTCGAACTTCAGACCTTCATCTCCACCACATCTCACCCAGCTTGGGTCTTCGGCCCACAGATCAGGGATTATGGTGCAGTGAAGCCGTCCGTCCACAAATATTCTGATTTTCTGTTTCCAGATGTTTTGTCTTGGTGTTTTTGTTACCATGGCAGCAAAGGAACGTCCTTATTCGTCCCTGTGAGTCCTCGACAGCCTCCACAGACATCTGGTCTCTGCTGCCAGAGCAGGGAAAGTTAAGCAGAGTGACAAATACCTGATCATATCAGTATGGGAGACGACAGCCCCCACCTGTCAGGGCCATGATGAGGGTCACAGGCTCCATTTCCACGGCCTCTTCAGGGCAGGAATGCTGTGCCTTTATTCCGTCTCGCCATCGAATAAAAGGCACAAACACAGAGAGAGGAGTGGGGGGGGTGGTGGTGGGGGGTTTGTTGTCCGACAATTATTCATGCAGAGAAAGAGCTGAGGTGACATTTGTGTGAGGTAGGAACTCGCTGCCCCGACGGGCGACAAAGAACGAAAACCACCTGCCTCATTTGGTTTAATGTTAGGGGGAAAAGTGGTGGTGGTTCAGTGGTACAGCGGGGTGTCTATCAATCACAAAGTCATGGGTTCGATCCTTAATTCTCTACACACCTATGGACCACTGAGCATCTAGTTTTTTGGGAAAAAAAGCAACTTTTCAGTTGAGGAGGGCAATAATTAACTTGCATTTCTGACGATATTTCACAGACTTTCCAAATGAAAGTGTTTGTTTTGATATGGAACGATAAATAGTTCGCAATAAGAACATGACGTAAAAATAAAAACATACAGAAATAACTGGAGTTTGAGACCTCTGCACTTAACCCCTAAGTTTCTCCAGACAGCTGTACCAGACGTAATGTAATTCACTTTGGATAAAAATGTCTTGTTCTGCATTTTCAGTGTGAGTTTTGAGAGTTTGGAAACTCCGCCCAAAGCCCGATGTTAAAGAAAATGCCAAGAAATGAGCTGAGAGCTAATGCTGGGTTCCATTTCTAGTCGGAACTCTGAATTTTCCAAGATCACTGAAGGTTCCTGAAGAGGCCCCACTTCCAGTGTTAATGAAAGGGGGAGGAGTCTGGGACAACGGGCCTCATGGTGATTGGACAAGAGTGGACTGAGGAAGCCAGTGGCAACATTTTAACGCAGTAGCTGGTGTTTGACCAGAGAGGGCAGTAGAGTTTACACTAAGACGACATTAACTAGACACCTGGAAAAACAAGGTGGTTAAGTTTCACTTTAATCGCGGTGTGAAATGCAGCGGCGGTGATTACATGGAGGGGGAAACACTGGCCGTCTGAGTCATCATCGCGTTGCCATAGTGATGAACTGAAGCAGACGAATGAGGAGGAGGAGGAGGACGGTGTGGTCGGTGTGTGATGGCTGACAGGCTATCACGGCGGTAATTACTGAGTTATGCTCGCAGACCACACAGAGAGGAGAGAAAAAAACTGACGCTCAATTACAGAACAACACGACACCGCATCACAAACACTTGAGCTGTGATTGATTGAACGCTGAGGCCGTTCTAAAAGCTGCTGCTGCTGCTGCTGCCGAACACAAAACATGAAGCATTAAGACAATTATCCTGCAGCTGCAGCTGGATAATGACTTTTTTTTCATTATTTATGATTTAATGCGCAAACATAATTCTGCCCGGACCTGCAACAACATTTAGACAAGCATACCTGCGGTAATTAAGTATTTCAACCATGATGATAACTCAAATAAAGAGGGTTTTTTTCATCAGTAGTTGGACAGGTAAATGTATGCAGGGCAGTAATTGTCGTTTGGTCCATAAAATGTCGATCGTTTTATTCTCAAACCTGGAAATGATGATGTCCACAAACCAAAATCATTCAGTTTTAATGATTTCTTTGTTTATATGGAGCAAAGCACTTCTTTCAAGCACTTCCTTCCGTTTCATGCTATAATCAGTTTAAAAGCAGCATATGTTTTGGACGCGACGGTAACGGCCTCCTCTCAGGACTCTTTCACTCCTTCACTCTGTCGTGACACAGTGAATGTCATCAGACATCCGGCGGCAGCGGCTACATACGAAGCGAGTGAGCGTCGCCTCGGGGATGCAGAGGGAGAGTCTGTTGTGTTCGGTCGGGTCCTGGCACCGATCGAGGTTGGCAACAGCAAAGTGAACAGGAGGAGGAACCTTGGATTCGCTGCCCGGGCCTGGTGGGAAACCACCTGACACAAACCCTGAGAACTGCACGGATAAAATAAAAGGGAACGGAACAAACGCTGCATCCCGAGGTCCAGAGGACGGATGATGGGGACACTCTCAGAAAGACTGAGGGTAAAAGAATGGAGGGAGGTGGAGTGATGGTCTCTCCTGTGAAGATCTGGCAGCTGATGAGAGGAGGACACTGCTGATTTATCCTCTCACACAAAGTCCCTGCTGAAACCACTGACACTAAGACCTTTCTTTCCTCTCCCCCTCCTCTCACTGTTTCTCTCCGTCATTTTTAAAGGTTTTGTCTGCAGTTATCAGCCATCATTATGAAAGAAGAAGCTGTTCAATCTAGTCTACGATACATTAAGAACATGTTTGCTGTGTTATCTCGCAGTTAGGAAGCATTTTTCCCCAGTCAATTTAAGAGCAGCCACACGTCCCCACACAAAAACACCCGGAGACCATTTTCTACAGCAGATTGACCAAAACCTGACCCGGAAAACAACACAGCTGAGTGAAAGTGGAGGAAATAAACCTCTTAAACTCACACTCTGATATCCGTTGTTGTTGTATTTTGCTGACTTTGCAGGGAAATAACACGTCTCCCTTCATTTTCACCGGGAGGAAACTCATAAAGATGAATGACGGCAGCAGATGTTCTGTATTCTCTGCTGTAAACGGCTGATTCACGAATCAGCACATTGTGGTGTACGTCAGATATCGTTTACTGATGTTTCCTGTTTCTCGAGACGTGAGCGTGTGTGTGTGCGTTTGTTTCTCCGTACCTACGATGTCGAACCACCGCTGCCGGTTCGTCTCCATCATGATGATTCCCACCATGTGTGTGACGGGCTCCGTTTCCATGACGGCAAAGGTGAAGTGCGGCTCGTCGAACGTGATCGGCTCCGGCGACGGGGGCGGCCGGGCGATCCACTCGATGTCGAGCCGAGCGGTGGACGAGCGCGACGGGCTGCCGGCGTCTGTGGCTTTAATCTGGAAAATAAAATGGAAATTTAAGTTAATCTAATTTTAGTTAGTTAATCTTTAAGACCAGGATTAAGGTGAAGGGTTGCTGTTTTACTTGCTGTCAGGGATCGAGTGAGAGTTGACGGTTGAGTTACTTACAGAACTCATACATCTGCACAATGTGACAATTAGTTTAGAGCAGGGATCTGCAAGTAAAATGTGGTCGAGGGCCAATTTTTTTGTAAGGAATTAAATACTGGGCCAAAACATTGGGCCAGATACTTATGCTGGTGAGCCAGTTTTGTCCCATGGACCACCAGGTTCTAGGGTTCTCGATCTCACACTCACATTTTAGTAGCCGCACTTTCTTACCAGGAAATTGCACTCATTTGTGTTTTCTGATATTATTTGAGCAGCTGCAGAAAGTATGACCGAGGCCTTAAGCCTGTGGTATACTACTTGCATGGACCCTGGTCCCTGTTATATTACTCACACGGACCCTGGTTCTTGGTATACTACTTGCACGGACCCTGGTCCCTGTTATATTACTAACACGGACCCTGGTTCTTGGTATACTACTTGCGCGGACCCTGGTCCCTGGTATGCTACTCGCGTGGACCCTGGTCCCTGGTATACAACTCTTTCTGACCCTGGTATACTACTCACATGGACCCTGGTCCCTGGTATACTACTCGCACTGACCCTGGTCCCTGGTATACTACTCGCACTGACCCTGGTCCCTGGTATACTACTCACACGGACCCTGATCCCTGGTATACTACTCACACGGACCCTTGTCCCTGGTATACTACTCACACGGACCCTGGTCCCTAGTATACTACTCACACGGACCCTGGTCCCTGGTATACTACTCGCGCTGACCCTGGTCCCTGGTATACTACTCGCACGGACCCTGGTCCCTGGTATACTACTTGCACGGACCCTGGACCCTGGTCCCTGGTATACTACTCGCGTGGACCCTGGTATACTACTCGCGCTGACCCTGGTCCCTGGTATACTACTCGCGCTGACCCTGGTCCCTGGTATACTACTCGCACGGACCCTGGTCCCTGGTATACTACTCGTGTGGTCCCTGGTATACTACTTGCGTGGACCCTGGTCCCTGGTATACTACTCGCATGGACCCTGGTCCCTGGTATACTACTCGCACGGACCCTGGTCCCTGGTATACTACTCGCACGGACCCTGGTCCCTGGTATACTACTCACGCGGACCCTGGTCCCTGGTATACTCGTGCGTCAGGGTTGTCTGTTGTCGAAATGTTTGAGTTTCAGTTCACACGCACCCACCGCGCCCGCACTGTGCGTGGAAGTACACCAGTCTTTAGGTCTTCAGAGGACACCCACAGCTTGTGTCTCTCGGCGTGTGAATGTACTGACAGACGCACGTTGCCATTGCTTTTATTCACAACACAGAATAACACCGTCTTCAACCTTTAATTATCTGTAAAGATGCTCGACATGGAGCGACTGAAACTCTTCACGGCTCCTCGGTTTGTCAGCGGAGGAGAAAGAAAATGTTTTTTGATGATGAGCGGTGAAAGGCGAGGGGCCAAGCCCATTCAGTGGCCTCAGGTGTGAGTCTTTGAGGGAATTAAGCACGGGTAATTTAGCCTCTTTCACAGAGCTGGTGGGCTCGGCCGAGCCTTTAAAGTCTCCACACCTTCTACAGAGACGCACCAATGAAGCACAAACCTGTCAAAATACAAACTCGCTGAGAGGCACGAGGCTCACACAGAGGTGTTTATCACACCTGGCATCAGTTTGCATAACATCAGAGTGACAGGTTGTGACGCCCACCGTGAGGATGCTGTAGTTCCCCGGCCAGAAGTCGCCGTACGACGTCACCACGCCCGTCGCCGCGTCGATCTCAAAGCGCTCGTCCTTGTTGTCGTGGAGCGCGTACGTCACCGCCGCGTTGGAGCCCTCGTCGTCGTCCCGCGCCACCATCCTGCAGACCTCGCACTCGCCCTCCAGGAGGCGCTGCTGCGGCAGCTTCACGTGGAAGAGCTTGTCAGTGAACTTCGGCCGGTTGTCGTTGGCGTCCAGAACTCGGATTATGACGGTGGCGGTGGAGCGTAAAGCCGGGGATCCGTTGTCTGAGACGATGACCTGAGGATTCAGAGGACGAGTAACCTGAGTTAACATGAATCACACAAATGTTCAGTTTCCTTTTTACGCCAACTTTTATATCACACAATTGTGAAGGTGCATTTTACACCGTGTCACTGTTAGGGATCGTCCACCAGGAGGAAACTGCAGTTTTTAAAACCACTCCCTCTCCTGCACCAAAGCCCATGAAGAAAATCAGTGATTTTTACACCAGGGCACACAGGGAGTTGTCGACTCACTTCTGCCTCCATCAGTAAATGAAACTCTATTATTTTGTGACTTTGGCGTTTGAAAACCTTTGTGTTCACAAAATTCAAGTTTTTTAAGGTAAACCATTCATTTACATTACATTAAAGAGGAATTAAAGAGTATTCTTGCCAGTATAAGTAAGAACCTGTGTGTTTTCACCAAACAGCAGTGGAGTATGAAAATGCAGAGTCCAGAACAGTTTGTGTTTCACAACCTGTTCTGTTTTGTGTTGTCTGAGGTTTGTTGACACTTTAAACTTGTGCTGTGTTTAACTACAGCAGCTTCAGTCTGAGGGGTCTCACCTCGATACTGTGCTCCGGCTTATCCTCCCGATCCAAGGCTGCGAGAGTGCTGATAACACCTGTGAACACACACACACACACACACACACACACACACACACACGTGAGAATATATTTCTTAAAGACAAACAAAACAACAGCAGAAACAACATCCACAGTCCAGAGTGTGTTTGTTTGTTTAGGTGTTCAACTGTGTTACTACACACACACACACACACCTACAATAACAGAAGCACTAACACCTCTGCGTTTGTTTGTGTAGCTGTAATTAGCTGTAACTCTCACTGTGTTATTATGTGTGTGTGTGTGTGTGTGTGTGTGTACATCACCAAAGGAATCACGAAAAGTTTCCTGCTAAACAAAAACCTCGATAAAAACAACAACAGTGACCTCATTAAGTTAATTAAGTGCATGTTTGGCTGAAAACCAAGAGAATGAGAGAAAACACAGAAAAATGCAGATTTCTACAATAAATTATGATTAAATTAACTTTTAAAAAAAGTTAACGAGTCGATGTGGAATAAAGGTTTGCTTAATTATCCTTTATCCTTTCAAAATAAAGGACAAGATGCATTGTTTTGTAGGATTTTTAAGATGTGGTCTAATTAATGTATATGAATATACTGTATACTATATATATATGTGTATATATATATATACCATTACTGATGAACAAAATCCATTTCACTATAAAAAACACATCTGTTGAAATGATCTTATGTGTAAATGAATTAAATTATGTGTACAAAAAAGGACAATTTTGATCAAATTATTATTGATTCTATTATTTGCCCCCTTTTTATGTTTTAGTACAGGTTTAACCTGTAGTTTGACGATTCAACCTAACTCTAATTAACTCTAGTTAACTCTAATTAACTGTAATTTGCTGATCAATAAAATATCTCTAATGTTTTCTGAATCCAGAGAAGATAAATGTGAGGAAGGAAGTTTAGGTTTAAATCTGCAGCTGCTGAGTCATGTTTAGACGACTTCAGACAAAGTCATTTTTTTAGTCCTTCTTATTACTTCAGTGTTGAATCGTCACAGTTACTTTAAAACAAACAGACACAGAAGAGAAAGCTGGTAACTGTTGACTGTGTGAAAAACTGCTCTTTCTTTACAACAGAGCAGTGTAAACATGTCCTGCTGGGACGGAGGGGACACCATGAGGACAGGTGTGTCATCAAATAAAGTGTGTTTGTGTCATTAGAGCAGACATGTTCAAATGTCTATTTTAATATGTTTAAATTTAAAAAATCAGATTTTTTCACTGGTCACAGTCGTGTTTGTCGTGTTTTTAAACTGAGTTTAAAAAGTCCCTTTAAAGGGCATCATTATACAAACATAAACCACACCAGTTCTTCTCCAGTTGTCTCGTTTCTGCTCTTAAGAGAGCCAGCGTCGTCGTGACGACGTGTCGGGACTCGGTTGGTTTGTTTACTCATCGTTACTTTCGTGTACTTTTGTCTAAATCCCGTTTTTAAATGGAAACGGATTCAGGCGACGAGGGACTCGCGTGGATCCGTTTGTCTGACAACAAGCAAGAAAAATGGAAATGAAGTTAAACAAACTGGTGAAAAGAGCAACAGAACGACTTCATTCTTCACTAATTGCAGGAGAAAGTTAACGTGCGCCACGTTAACGACCTCTGCTATCTCTGCATGACTCCATCTGTGATCAGATCTGGGATCAGATCTGAGATCAGATCTTAACACACACACTCATGTGAACAATGATATCTGATCGCCTGCGCTCGTCTCAACACAAAAACTGTCTGCAGGTGAATTCACATGCAAACTGTGGGACATTTTTCAAATAAATGCTTCAGGATTTCAAACTCGTCCTGCGGTAACTTTGTCTTTTAATGTGTGTAACTTGTCTATAAATGTGTGTAAATGTGTATAAATGTGTATTTTAACATGTGTAAATGTGTTTTTATTACCTTTAATGTGTAAATGTGTATAAATGTGTATTTTAACATGTGTAAATGTGTTTTTTATAACCTTTAATGTGTAAATGTGTATAAATGTCTATTTTAACATGTGTAAATGTGTTTTTTATTACCTTTAATGTGTAAATGTGTATAAATGTCTATTTTAACATGTGTAAATGTTCATTTTAATATGTTTAAATATGTTTTTAATACCTTGAAAGTATATTTTAACGTGAACATGTGTATTTTAACATGTATAAATGTGCATAAATGTGTATTTTAACATGTTTGAATGTGTTTTTTAATACCTTTAATGTGTACTTTAACGTGAACATGTGTATAAATGTGTATTTTAACATGTGTAAATGTGTTTTTTAAAACCTTTAATGTGTAAATGTGTATAAATGTCTTATTTTAACATGTGTAAATGTATTTTAAAACCTTTAATGTGTAAATGTGTATACATGTCTATTTTAACATGTGTAAATGTGTATAAATGTGCATTTTAAATATGTTTTTAATACTTTGAATGTGTATTTGAACGTGAACATGTGTATTTTAACGTGTGTAAATGTGTATAAATGTGTATTTTAATGTGCAAATGTCTATAAAACTGCAAAACCCTTTTAAAAAATCCCTATAAGAGCATATAAATGTGTTTTTTTTCTAGTGCGTTTAATTGCGATTAATTCCAGAAAATTGTGCGATTAATTATTTATTTTTTTTCCTGTATTTTTTCATATAAAAGTGTTGGTTTTTTGTTGTTGTTGTTTATTAACTCGGTGAAAGTGAAAGTGAGCTCCAGACGCAAAAAACTCTTCGCCAGTTCGGTCATTTTTGGCCACGCCCTCATTCACTCATTCACTGAGTCACAGAACCAGCTGATTCACACTTTATACTGGACACACACACACACACACACACACACACACACACACACTGAGTCATTTTTTTCTCTCCTGTCAAGGCCTGAGACGTTTCTACATCACTCACTGTGTGTGTGTGTGGTTGTGTGGGCGTGTGTGTGTGTCAGTCTCTCTCTCTCTGTAATTACAGGTAAAATAAGAAGGTGTGTGTGTGTGTGTGTGTGTGTGTGTGTGTGTGTGTGTGAGATCAGGTCGACACACGGCGCTCGTTTCTTATTTAAAGAAACACGATCTCTTTAAACTCATGGATTTATTCCACCGTCATCGCTGATATCTCCTCTTTTTTCTTGTCTAATGATTTTTCTGTGACACTCCATCGTTTTGTCATTGATACTTCTTGTGTTTTTGGACCGAATTACACATTTATACACGTATCATCACATCATAATGAAAGTTTCATGGTGTAATAAAATATTTTCACGTCACAGCCTCGAGTATTTTACATTATCATGAGATAAATCATAGTTTTTTATTAAAGTTTATTCATGTATTTTTATGGTAATTTATTCAGTTCTTATGGAAGAAAAGCTGCTATAGTTTCACATAATAATGAAAGTTTCATGTTGTAATAAGATATTTTCATGTCATCGTTGTTATTATTTCCTTCACACATATGAACTTTGTTATTTTGTTCATTATTATATTAAATGTGTATTTTATGTGTATAAATATGTATAAAGGTGTATTTTAATGTATGAATGTCAATAAAGGTGTATTTTAATACGTATAAATATATATAAATGTGCATTCTTAATGTGTAAATGTCTATAAAAGTGTATTTTAATACTTATAAATATGTATAAATGTGCATTTTTAATGTGTAAATGTCTATAAAAGTGTGTATAAATATGTATCTTAATGTGTAAATGTCAATAAAAGTGTATTTTTATACGTATAAATGTGTATAAACATGTAGAAATGTGTATTATAATGTGTAAATGTGTATAAATGTAAAAGAGGAAAATATGTATGTTATATAGTTTTATTTTAACGACCGGATTTTCCACTTAAACTTAGGGTTTTTTGTCCAGTTTAAAACATGAATATTTTGTAACTTTGTTTCTAATTGCCATTAATCCCTGTAATTATTATTGTTATTATTTCTCAGTCGTTCGCTCAGACGTGAGCGTCTGTTCTCTCGTTCATGTTGACGGTGTCATAAAGGTCAGAGGTCGGCGCTGCGTCCTCTCTACATTTCCTCACAGACTTTCGTTGGAGGAGGTGAAACGAGTCCAAACAGGAGAAGAAGAATCAAGAGACATTTTGTCTTTTCATTTCTATATGACGTCTTTTTCCACGTTCAATCGTCTTGTAGGTCGTTCACTGCCGTCCACATACTTTTGTCCATCTGTGCGATGACGTTGTGATGAAGATGTAATCTGACTTTAACCAGGTGATAATAAACAGGTGTTTTCTGCTCCTGTGACACTTTTATCGGGTAATTTGTTTTGTTTCATGTTTCATGAAAGGAGGCAAATTATTTCCCATGATGTTGACGTGTGGTTACTTTGGTGTTTTGTCGTTCCACCGGTTCTTCAGATGTTTATTTTTCTTATCCAGACAAAAGAGGAGGCTGAGGTTTTCTCTTCGCTGGGAGGGACTGGGATTAGAAATGACATTATATTATTATTATTATTACTCCAGGGAAAGCTCAGGTTAAACGGTGCATGGGACTTTTTCCTGGAACGTCAACGTCTGCAGATAACGTCCATCTAATGTCGCCTCGCCTGGATTCTCCTGCTGCTGTGAACACGTCTCACTGTGTATTTGTCACTCGTGTGTGTGTGTGAACGTCAAAGTCTCGGGACATCGACAAAGTTTGAAAACAGCTGAACATAGAAATCATGAAGACTCCAGAACTTTCAGTTCAGAAGTTTTTTTTCTTCCTTTCATGACACTCAGGTCACATAATGTGGGACAAAACACCTCTGTCCACAGCTGGGACACAAGACACAATGTCCCTGTTCATGCTGTGTTTGTGCACATGAGTAAATATCAAATACACCTGCTCTGGCTCAGTTATAATGTTTCACTCTCGCTCTGTCTCGACGCCTCCCGTTCCCTCGCTGCCTTTGTGCGACGTCAGCGACACGGCAGCTCGGCCTCCCTCTCTCTAATCCCTCTGTATTCTGTCCTGTGGGTGTGGACAAACACCACAGACAGCGGCGGACGTGTCGCAGCACGCAGGACTGAAGAGCCCTTCACATCAAAGTGTGTGTGTGTGTGGTGACTCAGGATTGCAACTGTCAACGTGAAACGTTCAAATACCTGTGAGGTTTGCTGTCTTTCGCTGCTCTTTTGCTTTCTTTCTTCTAAAAACCACCCCTCAAATGTCACAACCATTCAGAAAATGGATGAATGAGTTTCTGGGTGATTTCTCATACTCATAAAACTCCAGCTCCAAAGGAGATGAAGTTCAGGGTTCTCTAGCGTCTCCATGACACGCCCGGATTCTGCAGCACTGACTGTTCTGCCTGGACTTGCTGCACAGGCATTAAAATATATAAACCTGTAACATACAACAAGCTGTGAATGAAGGTGTAAATCAGCCACACTTTCAGGCAGAAAGTGGCTAATGTCAAGAAAATCCACGAGTCTGGAGGAAGAAAAGGAGTCTGGATGTTCTCCTGTGACGTCACATTAGAGAAGTTCTGCAAAATATTCCATGCAGCTTTTATAACGCTCTCTCATAAAGCATTAGTTGACAACGACCTTTCACCCCATGTCAGCTGGGATTGGCACAAGCAACCTCCCCAGTGACCCTCATGTGGAGGATAAAGCAGTAGAAGATGGATGGACAACGGTAAATTATACGAACATTGTCTCTGCTGAAGGTCGAGTACAAATGTCAAACTCCCCCAAACTATTTCTGGAAAATCTGTGGATTTTTGGGCAGCCCGTGGGCAAGCGGAAAGGGACCTGGGCTCATGGCTGGGGGATCTAAAGGCTGGGGTATATATACCCTTGAGCAAGGTACCCAACACCCACTGCTCCTAAGGTAGATGATGGGTTTAATGCAGAGAGGAATTTCCCCCACAGGGTTAATAAAGTTCATCCATCTTCTACCTCTTTATCCTCTCAATCTCAGCTGACATGGGCGAAAGGCAGAGTCACACCCTGGACAGATTGCCAGTCCATCACGGGGACACATGGAGACAAACGACCATTCATTCTCACATTCACACCTGTGGTCAACGTAGTATGTCCAATTTACCTAATCCCCATATACAGTATGCATGTCTTTGGACTGTGGGAGGAAACTGGAGAAAACCCACGTACACTAGGGGAGAAAGGCCCTTGTTCTGACTGGGTCGTGAACCTGGGTCTATCCACTAGACCCAGGTTCTCCTTTGAGCATACACACGGTTAATCTTGTCGGCCTTAAAGAAATAAGTGAGTTTGAAGGTTCCGAGGTTCCTCCGCTGAATCTCTATGGGCAGCTAATGGCCAAGAGAACTCCTTTATAAGGAATTGGGTTCAAATTGGGTGCCTGGGACAGGTCAAGGGCTGGGGTTCCTCTGATCAAGGCACACACTAACCCTAACCAAAAATCAACCATGTGGCCCATTAATAAAGTACAAAACAAGAAAAAGGAATCATTGACATTTTCATCATTTTCAGACATGAAGAACAGGATCGGCACATTATCCAGTGATTTTTCATCGACGTTCATGGAGAAAGTCCAGAACTTACAGACGGATGAAGGTGGAGCCTACAGGGCCTCACTTAGACCTCATCAGGGAATCTGACAACGATCCTGACAGGAGAAGCTACAGCAAAATGTTCTTCCATGCATTCTATACCTCTTTGGTCAAATTCAGGCAAAGGTTCTGGCTTCATTGCAGCTCTGAAAGCATTCACTCATTCATCGTCTACCACTTGGGCCACTGGTGCCAATCCCAGCTCACATAGGGCGTACGGTTGGGTCACACCCAGGATATGTCGCCAGACCATCACAGGGTCAAACACTGCTAATTCAGAGTGTCCATTTAAAAGGAGGAAAATTGAGAACCTGGAGAGATAACCCAGAGAATGCAGAGAACCCGGAGAACCTGGAGAACCCGGAGAAAACTGTCAGAAGGCAGCTGCACATAAATATGCTAAATTTAACACTGGATAAGGTTGGGAAAATTAAATCTAGACTTTCTCCAGAAACTGAAACTGATCAAACAACAGCAGGAAAATATCAGGAACCAAAGTCTGCAATTTCTCCCTCACTGTTTTCTCTCATGATCTGGACATTTCACAAGGAAGCTTTGAAAAGATCATCTCATACACCTCCTCCAGACCCACGCAGAGAGAAGACAAAAGTGGTGTTATATTGACAAAGAGAGGGTTTTTTATTTGAATTCATAAGGAAATGGTTCAGATGTGAGCAGAGGGTATAATGGAATAATGACACACTGTTAACGTGTCCCCACTCGTACGCTCCACTCACTCAAAGCTTCAATAACACGTTTCAGGGCTGAGCTGCACATTTTCAAACATCTGTGCTTCACCACAGTCAAACAGCTGGAGGCTGAAATGGATTAACATTTCCCTGCGTTCTCTGCAGAAGAATATTAGAGAAGTTACAGTTGGAGCTTATTTTAACCATAAATGGGCCAGAAAATGTGCTTTTTCCCCATTTTTCCAGTAGTTATTTACAATGTACTGCATGCTATATAGCGTATTAACAATTTGAAATGAGGAAAACCAAAAAGTTTTATTTCAAAAAAACACTGTAGTAGCACACAAGCACCAGATTTAACAGTTAAATTTGAAATTTGAACAGAACAAAACATATTTAAAATAAATGGGTTGTTTACTTGTTGACTTATTTAAGTTTTTGTCTCAATGTCCAAAAACAGGCCAAAAAGACAGATTTCGTCGGCTTCCTGAAATTACCGTAATAACCACACGTCGGCTTTGACGTGCAACTTCTCAGCATTCAGAAACCATTGGAATATTTCCGATAACATAAAGCGTCATGTAATATTACGGTAATGTGAAATGTGCTTGCGCAAACATGTCGCCTGTGTTAAAGGGTTAATAATATCTATAATTGTTTGAATGACCTGATATTGAGGAAACTCTGAAGAAGAGAAAGGTTCCAGATTATATTTCATATTCAAGTAAAAGTGATATTCTAACCAAAATAACCCCACGTTAATATCAGATTGAGTCAAATATAGATGTTACCTGTTTTGGGATCAACGTCAAAATACGTGCGGTGAGACTCCAGCATCTCGTAGGACAGCTTTCCTTCAGACGTGGTGTCCTCGTCCTCGGCCTGCACCTGGACGACGGACTTGACCTTGTCCACGTTCTCCCTGACAGCGGCGAAGTACACCGGCTGGCGGAGTTCTGGCTGGTTGTCATTGACGTCCAGGACGTCCAGGAAGACGTGAGTCCAGGAGACCAGCGGCTCTGTACCCAGGTCGGTGGCATAGACCGACAGCCAGTAGTGAGGCGCCGTCTCGCGGTCCAACGTCTCCGTGGTGCGGATCACGCCTGAGACAAGGGGAAATAATCACTGCAGAGGAAATATGTGCATTTCTTTTTGTATTTTTTAAAACTCTGAGCCTAAGGGTGGACCGAGGGATCTTCAGCATTCTCTGCTGAGGAACATGGAACGACACATTTCTGTTGCCAAAAACGTACTCAAGTCCTCACACGAAGCCAAATACCACGAGGTCGTTATGTTATGTCCGGAGTCTAAAAAACAAAAGATGTCAAATTTTCTGCGAAAAACCTCCAGGATCAGATTAAGTATGAGCTGTTCCCCCAGAGGGACACGCCGATGGATAGATTTCAGCGTGGCTCTTTTATGACAGAGAACTCCACTTGCCCTGATATTATCTGAGGGTTAACTCTGCTGCAGCACGGTAATGGAATGCTGTGAGGTCGCAGGGAATCCTCTGTAAAGGATGCACTGATGAGTTCAATGGACAAACGTCCTCCAGTAAACCAGAGGAAATACCGGGTTATAAAAACCCTGCACACAGTAAACTAAAGGAGTTCAAGTTTTGACTTATTTGTATGTTTTCTGTTTAAAATGACCATGATTAATCCTCCGTATTGGACTGACTCAATGTGAAGCAATAGAACTGCATCACACACCTTAGTATAAATATAATGTTTTGAAGGAATATTTGGGAGAAAAAATTGTTTGTGCTCAGTGACATGGTTGCCAGGTGGGTGAATCAGATTTTAGCCACTTTAGAATATATTTGCTGCTTTATTTTGCTATGAGACAAGCTTTTTTTTCCCCAGCAAAAGTTTGTAAAGTGCTCACTCTCCCACACCAAAGCCCATAGAGAAAACCAGCATTTTAAGCTCACAGGACCCTGTGGGGTAGCCAGTGGTTTACCGCTGTCTTATTTGCTATGTTTGTGTACGTTTGTGAGACTCGGGTGAATCTGAATGTAGGATTTCAAACACCAGAGTCACAAAAATAACATTTTTAAACTTAGCCATGAAAGCAAAAGGGGATCAAAACCTCACATGTGCTGTGAGCTAAAAACGCACAATTTCTATATGGACTTGGTGCAGTGGAGGGAATAGTTTACAGAGCGAAACAATCTTCACTTTCCTGTCATAAAAGACAGTTTTACACTGCGATTAAGTGACAGACATTATTCTTAAAATATCACAAACATAAGCTGGAGTGGATTTTCTCAGGTTAGCCTTTTGTTAAATGGTTAAAATCTGCCCCCCCGCTGAATCCCTGCTGACAGTCATGAAAGCATCGAGCATGTGACAGCTTGACTCTTGCAGGTTCTCAGTATGGGGACACACACACACAGCAGTCACCTGTGGGTAAGTCACTGACTTATGAGTAAGTGCCTCATAAAACCACTTTGAGACTGTTAAAGTTTTAAACAACAACATGGCCACAAAGCGTCTTCTGTTAGCTTGTTTTATTAGCTCGACTAGTCATAACTCTAGCTATCATTTTTGATTTCTTTTGGAGACAAAAAAAAGAGAAAACAAAATATTTGCTACAACAAAAGAGCCAAATTCCTGTGTTTCTTACCTGTCTCCTCATCAATGGTAAAAACCCCAAGACCAGAGCCCTCATGGATGTGGAACCGGACGACTCCGTCTCTGCCTGCGTCCTTGTCTGAAGCCGTGAGCGTGACCACAGCCGTCCCCACGGCTGCATCCTCCATCACACCGGCCTCGTACACAAACTCAGAGAACACAGGCCTGTGCAGGTTCTCGTTGACATCCAAGACCTGAATCTCCACAAAGCAGGACGAGGAGAGGGAGCGAGGGAGACCGTGGTCGACCGCTCGGACTGTGAGGTTGTAAGACGGCCGCCTCTCAAAGTCCAGCTCCCTCTCAAGGGTCAGGGCTCCGGTGGAGGAATCGAGGTGGAAGATCCCGCTCTCTGTGTTCTTGAGATTGTAGGTGACAAGGCCTCCGCTGCCCAGATCCAGATCGACACTCTCCACCCAGACAAGAAGTGTTCCAACAGGGACATCTTCAGGAACTTTGATTCTGTAAATCTTGGGTGTAAATTTGGGTGGGTGGTCGTTGACGTCCTGCAAAACTACCACAAGGTCAATCATGGAAAAGAGCTGAGGGTTGAGTTTGGCCTG